>NW_027526214.1:120971271-121095951 GCF_048455015.1 Haemaphysalis longicornis | reverse complement strand
CTTAAAAAGAAAGCAAGAAGAAAAAAAAGGAAACCCCGCTTTAGGGACGAACTCAAGCAAAACAAACGGGTAGAACGCCCGCGCCGCCCCCCCCTCCCTTCCCCGCCCGTTCGGAAACCACCACTAGCCTAATCAGTGACCTTGAACAGCTGTGAGCGCGCCCCGCGGGCCCGCCGACGCACAGCGGCCTGAATTATAACCGCCGCACCACTGACAGACAAATGGCCGAAGAATGCGGCGCAAATGAAACCAAATCTCAGTGTGACTTGTTCCGCGGCTCGCTGGCCGCGTAGCAAGGCTTGGCTGCACCACTCGGTTTCGTCGAAGCGGCGCCAAGACGAGAGCTACTGTAGGTTTAACCAGTAGTAAAACAAAACCGAAAATGGGACAGAAAATTCCGAGTGTGGCGCGGGGACCACGCGTCGAAGGGCGGGCCATGCATTAGGCCTTGGAGTTTAACCGAATCGAATATCCATGCCTGTGCCGCCATCTTATGTCCGTCCGCCTTCATCCCCCCCCTTTTGTTTTTGCCCCTTTTCTTCTTCCCGCTGATTACTTTTACACCATTTGCGGAGCGCGCAGGACTCACTGTTGTGTTTGATCTCGTGTTTGCTTGTGTGCCTCTTGTTACGTGTTTTCGTGCTGCCTTTTCGTCCGTGTTCTTTCCCCTTCTCTCACCTTCCACCTTTCTAGCCAATCGGAATGCCTCACTTGCTCAAACTGTTTGAAACACCCCTCACCCGCGACCTCTCCTGCAGGGATGAGGGAAGTAACCCTCCCTCACAGAAGTTTTTGTATAAAGACGCAATGTGAGCAATTAAAATACAGCCCTGAAGAAGGAGTTTCTAACTCCGAAACTGTTGGCAACAAAAACGGGAAACGTGTCAGTCGACTTCTTTCACTATTTTTATACTGGCCCGTCGAACCTCATGATCTCCCTCTATATATATAAATATATATATATATATATATATATATATATATATATATATATATATATATATATATATATATATATATATATAGACAGAAAATAAGGGTTGGCAGTCAAGAAAACCTCGGAAAGCAAAGGGGAGGTTGTGGTGGGTCATAGAAAGAGATGAAGAATTTTTTGAGTCGAAAAGAAAGTGGTGAAAAAATGCCCGCCGGGTGGGATCCGAACGCACGACCTCCAGAATACTGGTCTGGTCGCACCAGATCGCACCGGTCGCACCAGACCGGTATTCTGCAGGTCGTGGGTTCGGATCCCACCCGGCGGGCATTTTTTCACCACTTTCTTTTCGACTCAAGAAATTCTTCATCTCTTTCTATGACCCACCACAACCTCCCCTTTGCTTTCCGAGGTTTTCTTGACTGCCAACCCTTATTTTCTGTCTTATTTCACGGAGCCCCTCATTTCCCATTTTCTGATTCGCTACATGCTTAGCGAGGGCCTCTGTTCTGGCAGTCTTGGTGCCAAAGGGAGCTTAAGAGGGTTCAACGCTGGTCGACCACTCTCGACATGTCGTAGACACTCGAGTCACGGCCCGGGGGTTAAAAAGAAGGTCCCCTTCACCCCGAGTAGTCCGAGTGGCGCTGGCTACCACCCCCAAGTGCAGGAAACAAAAATACCTTAACATAAATACCCGAGAAAGTGCTGGGGAAACAGCCCCGCCGGTAGCGTAGTGGTTATCGCACCAGACCGGTATTCTGGAGGTCGTGGGTTCGGATCCCACCCGGCGGGCTTTTTTCACCACTTTCTTTTCGACTCAAAAAATTCTTCATCTCTTTCTATGACCCACCACAACCTCCCCTTTGCTTTCCGAGGTTTTCTTGACTGCCAACCCTTATTTTCTGTCTTATTTCACGGAGCCCCTCATTTCCCATTTTCTGATTCGCTACATGCTTAGCGAGGGCCTCTGTTCTGGCAGTCTTGGTGCCAAAGGGAGCTTAAGAGGGTTCAACGCTGGTCGACCACTCTCGACATGTCGTAGACACTCGAGTCACGGCCCGGGGGTTAAAAAGAAGGTCCGCTTCACCCCGAGTAGTCCGAGTGGCGCTGGCTACCACCCCCAAGTGCAGGAAACAAAAATACCTTAACATAAATACCCGAGAAAGTGCTGGGGAAACAGCCCCGCCGGTAGCGTAGTGGTTATCGCACCAGACCGGTATTCTGGAGGTCGTGGGTTCGGATCCCACCCGGCGGGCATTTTTTCACCACTTTCTTTTCGACTCATAAAATTCTTCATCTCTTTCTATGACCCACCACAACCTCCCCTTTGCTTTCCGAGGTTTTCTTGACTGCCAACCCTTATTTTCTGTCTTATTTCACGGAGCCCCTCATTTCCCATTTTCTGATTCGCTACATGCTTAGCGAGGGCCTCTGTTCTGGCAGTCTTGGTGCCAAAGGGAGCTTAAGAGGGTTCAACGCTGGTCGACCACTCTCGACATGTCGTAGACACTCGAGTCACGGCCCGGGGGTTAAAAAGAAGGTCCCCTTCACCCCGAGTAGTCCGAGTGGCGCTGGCTACCACCCCCAAGTGCAGGAAACAAAAATACCTTAACATAAATACCCGAGAAAGTGCTGGGGAAACAGCCCCGCCGGTAGCGTAGTGGTTATCGCACCAGACCGGTATTTTGGAGGTCGTGGGTTCGGATCCCACCCGGCGGGCATTTTTTCACCACTTTCTTTTCGACTCAAAAAATTCTTCATCTCTTTCTATGACCCACCACAACCTCCCCTTTGCTGTCCGAGGTTTTCTTGACTGCCAACCCCTATTTTCTGTCTTATTTCACGGAGCCCCTCATTTCCCATTTTCTGATTCTATATATATATATATATATATATATATATATATATATATATATATATATATATATCGGCGGGTGACAACAAACCTATCGATTCTCTCACCCTTAAATCTTTCTTTCACCTTTTCCTTGAACTTAACAATTTTGAGTTTGATGGTGTCAATTACGTACAAGTCAGCGGAACGTCAATGGGCACCAAAATCGGGCCCAACAACGCGAATATCTTTATGGGATGTCTAGAGAAACTTCTTCGAAACCCCAAATTTGAAGCCACTGTACACAAAAGGTATATAGATGATATATTCATGATATGGCAGCACGGCGAAATCGAACTTCTTGCGTTTATTGAGGCTATTATCGTTGCGCATCCTACAATCTCCCTCTCTCATTCCTAGTCTACGCAAAGCATAAATTTCCTGGATGTTACTGTCACAGTTTCTCAGGGCAGGCTTCAGACTAATCTCTATAGCAAACCTACGGACACGCGCCAGTGTTTACATTTCCACAGCAGCCTTGTCAGTCACTGCAAGACTGCGATACCTTACAGCCAATATTACTGTTTTAGGCGAATCTGCACAAGCCAGGCGGATTTCGATTCTAACTGCAGAAAACCTAAAACCGCGCTCTTAAATAAAAAAAATACCCAGAGCAGGTGATCGATGACGCGATTAAACGAGCTAACCAGTTGAACCGCACCGACTTCTCTGTAATAAAGCTCCAAAACCCAATCCACAAACAAACCTCGTTGTGACCCATTCGGACTGTTTTTTGAAAGTTGCATCCATACTAAGGAAACATCACAATATTTTTGCTCAAAGTGAACGCCTAATAAGAATATTTCGTGACCCGCCACGCGTTGTTTACAGACGTAGCAAAAATTTAGGCCATGTTCTCACCAGATCCAGCATCAGCCGACCACAGACTACTGGTTGTATGCCCTGTAACAAACCGCAGTGTAAGGTATGCCCACAAATGACCACCACACACGCGCCACCAGCACAGCTTCAAACTATTATGTGAATGTAAAAGGGAACTTTAACTGTGATTCCGCCAACGTCGTATACCTGCTGGAATGCACCCTGTACGGCAAACAATACATCAGCCATACTGAAATACACTTTCGTTTGAGGTTTAACAATCACCCCTCTCACGCAAAAACCTGCCCTTCTTTGCCTCTATTAAAGCATGTTAACACTCCTGGTCATTCTTTTGAACAACGGAAGGCCACAATTCTTGAATCTAGTTTTAAAGCGCATTACGATCGCGAGGTTCATGAGTCCTACCTCATCTATAAGTTTAGGTCAGCGTCGTTTGGCATCAATGAAAGTTGTGGGAAATTGACGTGTCTTTCCTCCCATAAAAAGTTTGGCTGCATTTCTCAGGCTAGTGCTATTCCTGTTCATTTCTTTCTCTCGACAGTATACCCCATCAGTTGACGAGCCCCCGTATAAGGTTATAGTTTCGTGCTAGCACCGCGTTTTTTAGCACAATGGCTTCACTAAACCAAATAACAAGTAAGTCTGGACATTATGTTCTGGGCAGAAGGATGCGGTACCATTTCTAACTTTGACAGTCTCACCTTTTAATCAATTTGTGCATGCGAGCGTCATTGCCTTCCTCTCCCCTTTCTATTTTGTATTGCTGTTTTCTATATTCGTTGCTGACCACCTCGGCGTTCCCTGAACAGGTAACATCCGCCGCCAGATGCATACCGCCCGGTGCCCCGTCATACGCGTGCACCTGCCTTCAGTTTTCTTTCTTGGCATTACTTGTTTAAGCTTGCTTTTAAAGATGATAGTCTTTCTTGGGCTCCTTAAACCCAGAAAGTTTGGTGTGTCTGTATGTCTGTCTGTCCGTCTGTCTGTCCGTCTGTCTGTATGTGACTCGATTCAGCCAACCGGCCAAAGTAATGCATTGTCTGCGCAATAGTCTTGTATAGTCACAGCTAAATCTTCCCGTCTAAGTCCGGGGTAATGTTCATACTTGCAACATTGTTGAAGAAGAACAAGAAACTACGCAAATATAAGACAACAAATTAGTACAGAAGTGGTATTTGCAGTGTTCCTTTATAAAAACTTATACATGCTTGACTTTTGCTAGATTAAATACTTCATCAACTGCAGAAAAAAATTCACCCCGCCATCGCCTGCTGTCGCCCGCGCCACTATAGCTTCTGGCGCCATTTTAAGAAATCAACCGGCAATTGTTACGAAACGTTCCACTAGAAAGGTTCCACGTTCTGCTTGCAACGCAGGTGGAGTAGGGAAACGCGGTTCTATAAACGTTGAAGTAAGGCGCCTCGATTCACGCACGGAAGCGTTGGCATCGAGACACCTGGTTTGGAGCAGTGGAACGCGGGAAATTTAAAATGATTTAAGCAAACCTTTGGCGTCTTTACCTTTGCAAGAGGAACGACATGAGAGGTGCGCGGTAAAGCGAAGGGAGGCATTTACTTGGCCAAAGTTGATAAAGACTATCGTCTTTCGACTGCATTGGCAACGAAAGGAGCAGATACGCGGAAAATTTTCTTTCTTTTCTGTTCTTTGTATTCCCATGTAGACTCATTTCCTGTAGAAACTGCCTGTACTACTGCTTTTGGTCGCCACCCTTGCCTCCCAGAAACAGGAGCCAAAACCTGATTCTTAGAACGGGTGTGTATGGGCAGATGTTCGCCCTTTGTGTACATGGGCATATCTTCTTTGGACCTTCTTCGTTTCGCGTGACTGATTTATTTGCAAATTTCAACCACGTGCATGTCCATATCCTGTTTTGACCCCTCTTTCACGCCTTTTGCCACGGGAGAAGGGGGAATCACCTTGTGTTTTGTTTTTCTAGGTTTGATTCTTTATTTGTTGGGCTCTTTTTTCTCATGTTCGTACCGCGTGACTGTGGGGTCTTGAGCATGAAATGGGGCTAGTTGGTTCCTTACTCGGAACATTGCTGGCGCTAGGCGGGACAAGGACTACGAACTACAACTCCCTGTTTTCACTACATGAGCTGAGGGCTGCTCTAAGCACGTGTAAACCCTCAGCTCCAGGCCAAGGCAACATTACATGTACAATGATACAGCACTTACAAACAATCATGTAACACTCGTTCACCTTTACAACAAGATATTTCTTTCGGGGCACGTTCCAAAGTCTTGGAGGGAGGCCATAGTTGTAGCATTCTTGAAAGAAGGGAAGGACCCTTCCTCTCCTGCTAGCTATCGGCCCATTGCCTTGACAATGGCCTGTGCAAGCTTCTCGAGCTGCCTGTGCAAGCTTCTCGAGAAGATAATAAATCGCAGGCTCGTGTACTTCCATGAGTACAACGGTCTTCTCGAGAGCTACCAGGCAGGCTTCAGGGGCGGGGGCGATCAACTAACGATCAACTCGTAGCTCTTGAAACATATATAAAAGATGCCTTTGTACATAAACAATTTTGTCTTACGGTGTTTTTCGACATAGAGAAAGCCTAAGACACCGCTTGGCGGTACGGTATCCTCAGTGACCTAAAGTCAATCGGTGTTTCGGGCAACACGTTGAACATCCTTTGTAGTTATATGTCGGAGAGAACCTTTCGCGTCAGAGTTGGTTGTGCACTGTCAAATGTTCACGTGCAACAAAATGGCGTGCAGCAAGGTGGAGTGTTGAGCTGCACGCTCTTCATAGTAAAAATGAACTCTCTTGGAAAGGCACTTCCACCTACAATCTCTTATTCCATGTATGTAGATGACGTGCAGATATCCTTTAAATCGTGTAACCTGTCCATCTGCGAACGTCAATTCCAGCTCGGCGTCAAGAAACTTGCCGGCTGGGCTGACAAGAATGGCTTTAATCTTAATCCACCGAAGAGCTCTTGTGTTCTGTTCTCCAGGAGGCGTGGCGTCCACCCGGACCCAGACATCACACTTGCGGATGTGCCAATTCCTGTGAACAAGGAGCACAAGTATTTAGGTATCTTATTCAACGAAAAACTTACATTCATCCCACATATCAGACAGCTCAAATGCAAATGCTAAAAACAATGAATATTCTTGAGGTCCTCCAACATCCATCTTATGGGGCCGACAAAAAACTCCTGCTGCGCCTATACACAGCCTTGGTGGGGTCTCGGCTCGAGTACGGCAGTGTCGTGTATGGGTCGGCTACAAAAACGGCACTGAAAATGCTCGACCCAGTGCTGCATCTTGGCCTTCGCCTCTCATGTGGCGCATCCCGCACTGGCCTTGTTGAAAGTCTTTATGTCGAGTGCGACAAATGGTTCCTAGGGCATCAGCGGGAGTATGTTGACCTGTTGTATGCATCCAAGATCGTGTCTCTGACCAACCATCCTTTGATTCCCATCATGAACGATACATCAAATTTACAACTGTTTTTAAACAGGCCATTTATTTCCTTACCGTTCTCTCTCACAGTTAGGGAGGAAGCTTCTGCACTCAATGTCCCCCTTTCAGACAAGACACCCATTCGTAATTTCATTGCACCATGGCATCTTTGTCCTGTATCATGCGACCTGTCATTCACTCTTGTAGAAAAAAAATAAGGTACCCAGGAATGCAATTTTTCAGCACTTCTGTTCCTGCAGGACAAGTACAGGTGCGCAGAATTCTATAGCGACGCGTTCAATGCTGGTTCTACTATCTCTTTTGCAGCGCACGGACCAAATTTTAGAGTTATCAAAACAATGAATTTTCACAGACGTATTTACACGGCAGAAGCGTATGGCATTTTACTCGTTTCAAATAACATCCTCGAACATAAGATTCCGAAGTCCATCGTCTACTCAGATTCTCTAAGCGTTGTGCAGGCATTGTCATCAGGAAGGTTGTCAAAAAACTATGTAATCAATGTTCTTTTAAAGGTCATAGTGACTGCATATACTGGAGATTTAGAAATAACCATATGCTGGGTACCAGGTCACTGTGGGATTCCTGGCAATGAGACCGCTGAGCAAATGGCTGATGCTGCTGCTCTCATGACCACAGTTGCCATAACAACAGTACCTTACACCGACCTAAAGGCACACATCAGACGACCGCTTCGTAACACATGGCAACTACCGTGGAGGCAACAAACAGACAACAAACTACACGTAATAAAAACACAACTGGGACGCTACATAACTGACTCACACTACAGATACACTGAAGTCGTCTTGGCTAGGCTGCGGATAGGCAACACACATGCGACGCACTCCCACCTGCTCACGCGAACTTCGGGACCCATGTGTAGCAGGTGCGGAAAGGGCGTATTCGTAGTCCACATACTAATCACATGCAGAGCACTTGACACAACACGACACAAAAATTTCCCTGAAATATACAGACGACACATTCCTTTGCACCCATCATATTTTTTAGCCGACGAACCAATGTTTTGTAGCCAGCGTGTTTTGAAGTTTTTAGCTGAGGTGAACTGTCTGCAGCTCTTGTCATATCACGTGTAATCATCCTGGCCCTATACACCAGCCATCTCCATTGTCTTTTGCTTTGCCTCACTTTTACTTTTAGTCACATGTTTTATTATTTACGGTCTCATCACAATTCAGTAACTTCTTCTTTGGCGCTCTTTGCCCATAGTTGGCCTTGCGCCAATAAAACCCAACTATCATCATAATCGGACAAGTCCGTTACTTGCGTAGACCGACAAAGGCAGGGGCGAGAAGGGCAGTACACCAATGACAGCATTTATTGCAACGTCAAATGAAATACACTTTATACAGACTAATCGTCGGCCATAACGGTAACATTGGGAGCGAAGCAATAAACAACGCTAGAGATCGAGATGGTTCGACTCACCAATTGAATACAGCAGCTGCAGGGCGCCGCGCGTGCGAGCGCGGGTGCAGTCTCCGACCCCGCCCTCAAGCGTCCCTTTGCGCCACGTCCCCCAGGTCCGGAGCGGCGCGCCGAAACGTCCGCCTGCTACCGCATCCCCAAGGCAAGAGTCGTCCCCTCTTCATGCTACATTCCACCAGACCTCGCCGAGTGGTGGCGCTTGTGCTGAGGAAGAACTGGTACTGGGGTAAGGCAGAGGTGGAATTGGTGAACGCCTCCGCACTGGCGACAACCCTGCTGTCGCTGGCGCCCTCCCGTTTGGCTCCCGTCACGTGAGCGAGAGAGAGGGAGAGAGAGAAACTTTTATTGAGCGACTGGGGTTAGGGAAGCGTGGTGGCCGCCGGTTGGAGGTCGGCGTCGACGATGGCAGCTCGTTCCACCAAGGCGATCTGAACGCCCGGGTCGGAGCTACCCAGCGCACCCTCCCATTGCTCGTCACGGGTGATTAAAGGGAAGGGATTGGATGGACAGGCCCACATAGAGTGGGGAAGTGGGGCGCGCTGGCAACATGCGGGGCAATGAGGTGAGGGGTACAGGGAAGGGTGGATATGATGGAGCACCGCCCTGCAGAGAAAGGAATGAACCTGAAGAAGTCCCCAGGTGCGCGCTTGCTCATTGCTGAGCTGGGAATGCACCGGGGGGTATTTTCGGCGGACGAGGCGGTAATGTGTGAGTATGTCATGATACGCAATTAGGCGGTCTCTGGCGGATCGGGCCCCGTGGTAAGGAACTAGGCTGGCTCCCGCTCGGATTATGAATCCTCGAGCCGCGTCATGGGCCACCTCGTTCCCCCCTAGTCCCGAGTGCGCCGGGGTCCATAGCAGTTCTACCGGGGAAGTTGGAGGATTTTGAGAGATAATTTTGAGTGCCAGTGGCGAAATGAGACCACGGGCGAAATTTTGAACGGCCGTCTTTGAATCAGACATTGCGATCGTGGGGGTCGGCCTTTGTGACAGGGCGAGTGCAATTGCCGCCTCCTCCGCCGTGGCAGGGCAAGGGGTGCGAACTGTAAGGGAGCATAACGGGGGGTCGTCCGGCCGATTCACAATGGCCAGAGCATAAGCATCGCGGTGACGGTATTCTGCCGCCTCAACGTATAAAGTATCTGGTCTTACAGGTAGGCGTCGCTGAAGAGACTGCGCTCGTTGCATTCTGCGCCCCGCATGATACACAGGGTGCATGTTTCGTGGTACAGGACGGACTACAAGTCGAGCGTGAATAGCGCGAAGATGGGGTATTTATGAGCGGGCAAAGTAGGGGCACGAATCTCGAGTCGGTCTAGGATGTGCAGACCGGTTGAGGTAGTGGATAAGCGGGCTATCTGTCCTGTCAGGTGCGCCTCCACAAGCTCCTCGGCATTATTATGGATACCCAGACGGTCTAATCTGGCAGTGGAAGAGTACAGGGGTATTTGAAGTGCCGCTTTGTAGGCTTTTCTGATAAGGCAATTGAGCCCGAGCCCACGGCGCGAGCAAGCAGGGGTTTGTAACCAGAGGGGCTGACGGATCCGCGGCCTTTACGGGCCCCATACGTTTGTAGTACCTCTCGTGGGGACGAAGCGAAAAAAAAACGGGCTCTAGCCCGAGCCCGCGCGGCGAGCGCGCAGGGGTTTGTATTCAGAGCAGGCTGACAGATCCCCGGCCTGATCTGACAACCATGGGGACGAAGCGATAAAAAACCCGGGCTCGGGCCCGAGCCCGCGGCGCGAGCGCGCAGGGGTCTGTATACCCAGAGCGGGCTTACAGATCTGCGGCCTTTACGGATGATGCGAGATAATAAACAGAGGGCAGTCCTGGTCTGGCAACCATGGTAGCCCCGCGAAAAGATGGCGGGAAAATTTGCGGGTACGCCAGCCGAAATGCTACCGCAATACGGCTGGCGCCCTGTTAATATCAACAATGCAAAATAAATTCTAAAAACCCTAAAATGTATAGGGCAGGAAAAACAGGCTGCAGTAGCCCTTTTCATAAAAACTGGGATTAGCGCTTTAAAGAAAAGTAGCCCTTTTATCCCAGTGATAACGTGGTTTGATGTCGAATATCACAATTGTCATTGCATCGGCATAACTACCTTCTGGTTAAAGTCAACAAAGCATGCCAAATTGTCGTAACCTTGCAGCGTGCAGGGTAGTGAGAATACAAACACGACTGCATCAATAGCGTGACATGAGCAGAAGGTTCAACTGCTAAAGTTTTTCAGCAAGTTAACCCCTCTGGAAATGTCATCAGAGCAACAACTTGTTCTAACCCTATACGGTACAGGGCGCGAAGAGCACACACGATCGCTTAGACCACCCGGCGCGATGCTTAACCACATGAACTCGGAAACAGTATTTGCTCCCAACGAGAGCCCTACACTCACACACATGAACACCGCTTGTGTAAAAAAGCTGAGATATGTTTTAACACACCGGTGTTTGGTTCATGCAAATAGAGCTTGGTTTCTCAAGCCGAACAAGAGCACTCCTGTGACGTTAAACTTAGCGGGCGCAAAGTTTGTCCCGCGTAAATTTCCCCGTTTGTAGAAATCTGAGCGGGATGAGGCACCCCTTCAGTCCTATCGCCCGCGTGGTGCGACAAAAAAAAACAGCTACGCTGCGGAAAGGAGTTTCAAGCAACGAGGGGTCAAAGCAACGGTGTCTCCAGAGGCGGGAAAGATTCCTTTCTCTCGCACGCGGCGATCAACAAAAGAAAGGGAGCGCGCCGTGCACCCTTCGCATTGTCCTCAAGGTTGTGCTTTCTCCGGAAGGACGGGTTGTGAAATCCTTCGCGTCACTCACTTCGGCAAGCGGCCCACATCCGAAAACACCACAAAACAACATAGACCAAACTTAAGAAATCCCGAGCGTGCCCGTACGTGGAGCCGTGCTTTGTTGCTTTGTTTAGGGTCCTACATAAACATGTGCTTTGTTTAGGGTCCTACACACTCGCTGCAACACAAGCAGCTTATGAGAGAATGGCGCCTTCCACAATCAGTGGTATCGGAGCGCCCGTGCCAGGCTGCCATACCAGCTAGCCTTTTGGGGCACACGTGGCCCGGCCACACGGCTCCCAGAGCCCCGACTCCCGGAGTCGAAAAACATAAAGGAAAACTCGGACCCAAACGGCAGCTTCCGTACACATTCACTTCGGGCTGACACAACGGCGCGGGCTACCTGGCCTCGCGTGGATGCAAGCTCGTGGATGCAAGCTCGCGTGGATGCAAGCTACATTAACCTTGCGAGGAGTGGCGCTAGTGCTTGGGAAGAACTGTTTCTCGGGTAAGCCAGAGGAGAAAAGGGTCAACGCCTCCACCCTGGCGACAACGATCCCCCCCAGTCGCTGGCGCCCTCCCGTATGGCTCCCGTCGGGTTATCGGGGTGCGTTGTGCAACGCCGGCCGCTATAGCAAGCTAGCCAGAAAGGGGTTCGCGTGAAAGTCGCGATCCCCACACCATCTAGTATACGGGTCAGCCCAATGTGTGGTTGCGCAGTGGGCTAAAACTGCAAAGAAGAGCTCAAGCGAAAACAGTAAGCTAATACACTGACACGAGCGCGGAATTTCTTCTCTTACTGCCTTTGTTAGGCGCTGTTTCATTGTTTTATGATGAACCAACTAGCCCAAACCAAACGTTAGTCAGTGTGCTAAAGCGTCGTGCTCAATCGACGAACGTCACGGGTTGAATTCGGGCAGAGGTACCATGTTTGTGTATCGTAATCGCAAATCCAGAACGAACTTTTTGGTGGAACTGTGTAAGTGTGGGCCTCAACTACCTGTCGGTATATAGAAAAAGCAGCTGTACCTTCAGGGAAAGAAATACTGTTGTGAAATTTTTGCAACATTGGCATGTATTTTTATAGAGTGAACACTTTCCTTGCATCCATTTAAACAAGACAACAGGCGGGCTCGGGGTTGGGGATACAGCGCCTTGGTCGGAAATGAAACCATCCATATATCACGATTGGCAGCGCTGAGCACGTCCAAGAATTAACGCAGAGCCATTATACAGGGAAATGAGCCACCAGGCCGCAAAAAGAAAAAAGCAAGGATAGAATATTTCTTTTGTGCAATGAAATGTGGGGTCGTACAAGGAGACATGCGCACCCCAAAGCCCACAGTACAGTTCAAAAATTGAGACTTAGGCTGCGATGTTCTTGTCTAATTGGCAAGCCCAGGGTCGCATAGAATTTGCCGGAAAACTCTAACAAATTCCCAAGCGTGTCTTTGGACATTCTACCACAATATTTAGACTCCCGTGGCCAAAACAAATCGTTGTGGAGTACGTGCGGGGCAAGGTCAATTCGGTCAATTCGGCGACTCGTACCACGTTTTTCGTGCCTCTATCTTGTGTTTGGCGTCGCTATGCGGCAGTTTCTTTCGGAACTAGCCCAGATAGAGTGCACGAAGATGTCCAGGGGCGGCAGCCTGCCGTCGCGTTCGAACAAGGCATCTGCCCCGCGAGTAGATGTTTAATTTTTGCTCGAACAGATTAGGGCGTTACCCGCCGCGGTGGCTCAGTGGCTAAGGCGTTGCGCTGCTGAACACGAGGTCACGGGTTCTATTCCCGGCCGGGGCGGCTGCTTTTCTGATGGAGGCGAAAAGCAAAAACGCCCCCGTGTACGAGATATCGGCGCACGTTAAAGATTCCCCGGTGGTTTAAATTGATCCGGAGCCCTCCACTACGGCGCCCCTCATCGCCTGCGTTACGTCGGCGTGTTAAACCCCACAATCAATCAATCAGATTAGGGCGTTCCCGCAGCCTTGCGAGGCTTATGGCCTCCTACGAGGACATTCTCTTCAGCAGCAGCAGCATGTCCAGCAGCTAGTGGGATGCTTCAAGCCAGGTCAGCGCCCCTGCCTGTGTGTGTTCCTCACACACCATGCCGAGCCGACCCAGGTTAAGGCCGATGTTTGCACTGCAACAACCCCCACCTTGTGCACTTGTGCTGTGAACTACTCGCAAGAAAACGCCGCTGCAACACCATAGAAGAGCCAATTGCGGGACGACGCTACTCAAGCTCCTGTGGGGTGACTCGGATGGCTGTGATGACCAGCCAGGCACAAACGACGCGATGCCGAAGGGGAATGGCCAATTGGGCAACATGTTGAACTTACTACTCCAAACACCATTCTTACTAAACTATCTCTCGTTTACATTTTCATAAATGTAATGCCCTAACCCCTACAACACAACCACATCCCCGATATCTACACACCATTCATTCTACCATTCACAGCAAAATGTTATGTGACGATTTTTTTTAAATAACGTATTTTAGTGTTTGTTTTAGAAATGATAGCTTTATGGCTTATTTTTTTTATTTGTTGTGTAAAACAGTTACTAAAATCCAAGCAATTTCGCCCATAACAAGTACCTTGTATATTGTTATGGAACTTTTACTTTTATTGCTATGCCAAAACTCTTCTGTTAATCTCAGTTTTCATACCATCATTTTCCCGTATGCTCAAAACTAGAAGGAGTGATCCCCTGTTGGATTAGAAGAAGGCTGGGGTCACTGTTAAAGGGACACTGAAGTGAATTTGTCAAGCTCCCGTTTTTGCTTGCACTGCGTAGACTGGCTCAAACTAGCACACTTTTCATCGTTTATCCGGTTGACAAATCGGTAATTATTTTACAAAGCGCGAAAGAAGAAAAACTACCATGCGTGATTTCCGGCGGCCGCACCAACTAAGGCTGTGACGATAGGAGGAGGGGCGCCGTGATTGGACGATGCCCAAGGTTAGCAATCAAACAAGTTTCGGTTTCGGTTTCGGTTCTGTAAAACATAACCGATGGCGTTGTTGGATGGGCATTCTCAATATCTCAGTAATCATCGTACCGCGCTTCTGCCAAGTTGTCGGCTGTAAAATGCACAAGATAAGCCTCCCAGGACGGCTTGTAGTCGTAGCATTCACTAGCCGAGACCTACGCAGTGCATGAACGCCCTCCGCGTACCCGCAGACGCCCAAATGCCATGCGCTTTTCCCCCATATTTGGAGCTTGCCTCCCTCATGCCTGTATCGTAAAAAGCGTGTTCGCACCAGGCCAAGGGTCTGTTCATTCTGGCCTGTGCCCACTGCCTGCAAGCAGTCGGTGCTTATGGCAACAGCACGCCAACGAGAACTCGCTAGCGCGCCAGTGCCAGCCTGCGCGCGTTTTGTGAACTAGTTCGTGTAGCCATGAACGTTGCGGCCCAAAAAAAGGTGAACTCAATATAGAAAACATCGGCGGAAAACAAAAAAGTTAACTTACAAAAAAAAAAGCACGTACCCGCGGGGATCCGAACTCGTGACTTGCAAAACACTTGCGGTGACACACCTAGCGCCCCAGTCCACTGAACCACGGAGCGGGGTGCGAAATTCTTGCTAATATAAGGTATATAATGTACAACGGGTTTACACTTTTATTTAGTTTTGGCATTTCAAGCAGCTTAGGTGACTATTTGTTGTACTCCGCTCGTGCAGTAAGCGTCGCATGAGTTTCCACAGTAGCTCACGTCTAGCAATTGCATTTCGTAGACGGAAAAGCGTTCGCAGATGCGTAGTCGTGCTGCTGACCGCTGTGCTTGTTCACCCAGCGCAAAAAAGTGCTTCCCGCGCCCTAGTTTTACGCTGTACGGTAAAAATATCAGTTGATTTTATTTCCTTAGTACCTATATTGACTTCGCTGACTCTTCTCCCGCCTTCAAGAGACCTTATATTTTCCTACTGGCGTACCAGTCAGCGAAGCGTCGCATGTGCGCTTGTGCAGCGCTTGCGTGAAGCGACCTTTACTTGGAGCTAGATACAGTGTACAAACAAACCAAGTAAATAAAGGCACATTCTTCCATTCACAAACGTGTCCTGGCTTCGTTTCAACTAAGCGAACGAATTGCGACCAAGCAATTTTTTTTAACCTCCTTGATTGCGACGACCCGCCGGCGGCCGGCAAACGAAACGCTGGGCCGACTGACTCTGTCTGAAGGCCGGGGAGCCGTGCAGTACCGCAGCCAATTGCCAGCTCATCCCCTCCTGACGTCACACGAAACCGCCACAGAAAATGGGCGAGCGTAAAGAGAGGAGGACAGCATTTTCGAATTAGTTTTTCTACTAAATAAAATCGCGTAAACGCGCCTAGAGTGGTCGAAACATGGCCTGGGGACTCCGGACTACAATTTGCGCTAGTAATCCCGCAATGTTTACATATCACTTCAGTGTCCCTTTAACAAGGTTCTCGAGGAAAGGTCTACTGGACCTGCCCTTGGAAAAACAGAAACCAAAGGAACCCCACTATAAACTTACCTCAAGCCACACCCTAGACAACTGCGTCAAACATAACAAGAAGAACGCATCGAACAGCTGGACAAAAGCCCTAACATAGTAAAACCGAAATAGGGACGATACACTAGTGACTTATACACCGATTCGCAGCAGTTGTCTTCGCTAGGATATGAATTCGCCGCACAAATAGGACGCATGCCCATTTGCTCCCTGCGTATTCAACATCCCTGTGTAGCTCGCGTGGTGAAACCATAGAATTATTCTTTATTTTTATTCAAGCCTATAAACTCGATACAACGAGGCAAGCAGTTTCCAAAGCTTTATAAAACACATGTTCCGACCAATTATCACTACTTTTGCACCAAGATGATAGAATTTTTATGAACTTTTTTTCTATCAGGAATACAATTTTTACTCAAGCATTTTATCACGCTTATCTACAACGTAACCCTGTACCACAGCGCGATTGTTTTTTTTTGAACCGCTACATTTGAATTGGCCAAAAACAGTTTTATTACAATCAACAGTAAGTTCTCTTAACATGGGTAAGTGTATTGTTTTCTTGTTCCCTGTGTTATCTCTGTGCCTTTAGACGACGTTTACCATGATTATTACATTAGACAATATGTAAGAGTAATAAATATATTTGATAAGCGACCCAAATGTTGAAACAGCAGATGTACTCATCACTACACTGCAGTAAAAGATATCTATTCAATAATATTTCTTTGTGCGTTTGTAAACAAAGAATGTCTCGTAAAACCAACGGGGCAGCCTTGTCCATTTCAGAGTTTTGAAGCACCGTGAAAAAAAGACTGCTTGTTTACATATACCATCTTGCTGCAAATACCTAGTAATATAAAGCAGTACTTTTAATGGTGCCATTATAAATTATATATATCAAATAACGTTTAAAAACTTGCGTGAGCATGCTGCAATAAAAAAGACCGAAGAGCCAGAACCTTATTTCTTAATCGTCACAGAATATTCCTTTGCTACGTTAACTTTAGAGAGGTACATCAGTGTGGATGTTTCGAGTACTTACCTGCTATTGCACGCGTAAACATTGACCATGACTTGATAAGATATGAGCACCCGCCTTTATTTCTTAGCAGGATGAGTAACGTCCAATGTTCCAAAAAAAAATCATGTTCGAAATTAACATGCATAGGTTGAAGAAACAGGTGAGCTAGTGGTCTTCATTAGGTATTCCCCACTTATTCAAAATGTTTATTAAGCGACGTTTTCTTCGGGTTAGCTGAGTTAAATTAAAGTCCCAAATTCACTCTCCTAATGCCGAATAGTCCGAAAACGCGGACAACGTCACGTTATCCTAGTTCCAAATCCAACACCCCCTCCAAGAACCCTACGAAAATTGTGTTGCCACCGACTGCGACATCGCAGCTGCCAAATGCCATACCGCAACAGCATAAGTGCTATTGAAGCCGTGGGTATCGTTTTTGTTTTTGATATTTGCGTGCAAAAAGTATTATGTCCCACCGCTGATTGAACTGTACCTCCGGGCCGTTGTGGTGGCCCAGTTCCCGGTTTCACAGTGCACCGGTCCCAAGTTTCATTCTGGGGACCGCCCTCATGACTTTTTTTCGTGAGGTGGGCATTACCAACACCTGCTCGGAGGCTCCTTGGACCCTTTGAGTTACCCTCGAAGTTCTCGGTCTATCATTTTCCCCTCTCCACTTTTCCGTGGTGGTTTTTGAAAGACCGCATGTACAGAGGAAATTGGGAAGTTTGTATGCGAGAAACCAAAGAAACATTGAATCAGATGAAAAAGGAACCATGTATATTAATTGCAAATTGAGTACAAAGCAATGTATCCTATAGATGCCATTCCTCACAAGCACTGTAAAATATATACGACATTGTGAACACGTCGCCTAGCCCCAAAAATGTAATAAAGTACAAAACCTATGCAAAATAAGGGCAATCAAATGCTAGACTGGGTGTGGGCCTTATGAATGAGCATTGATGAGTCGCAACTAAATAAAGGCCCTATAAAACTTCTAATGGTATCTTTCCACTATGCAGGCAAGTGGATGAGTTCCGAAACAAGACAACGGAGTAGACAAACTGCAAGGGTAATTTAATTTGGGGCACCTACCATTTGCTTTGACATGCGAAAAGGAAGCAGGATTATTCAGGTTGATCAGTGATGTAGGGCACTTTCCCAACCCCAACAAGAAAAATTGCAACGTTTGTTTCAAAATACCCAAGCACCAACAGGAAGCTTTTGTAAAATGCAAGTACCTAACGGTGTCGGTGATGAGCTCTATCCCTGTGTGCTTTCTAATGAATGGTAACCTGTACAGTGGCAGTAGCAGAGATTTCAAAGGTTTTGGTTGTGGCAGAGTGATCAGAAACGACTTGTGAGCATAGAGAATATTGCTAGCAAATATCGGTGGTCATGATAACGCACGCTTGCGTATCTACAGTTCTCCACCCTTCCCAAAAATGATGACGTGTTTGTATCCTGTTATATACCACTAAACATTTTAAAATTACTTGTCAGTATTCTATTACAGATTCTTAAACATTAACTTTATGGTACAAGCAGTATGTTGCGATGGAATAAATATTAAAAAATGGCACCCAACAAGGATTTGGGCACACGCCGCTTCAAACGTGAAGAATAGGGGAAGCTCTATAGCAAACAGTGCCAAGATCCCGATTAGCAATAAAAATGGTACGCACTGAGACAGAGAAAGCTGCATCTTGCAGTGCAGAAAATATTATAAAAATTTCTGTATGATTTAAAGTATTCACCGCGCATGAAATCACGCTAGGAGACAGTTTTTGGGCACATGACGGGGCTTTACAGGTGGATGAATAGTTCAAAACAGGTACAGATAAGCATAAGCAGAGTAAACTTCGTACAAGACGATGACAAATCACGGGTCTTTTAATTGATGGAGTTGTCGTTGGTTCAATTGACCGCGCGAAGACGACACGGGAAGACTCGTGTTTGCTATCGTCTTCACGTTTTTGTAGTTGTGTGTACGGGCTGGCTCTATAAACCACATAACGATACATTATTCCTTGTAACGACGAACGACTACAAACAAAATAGAACTGAGATCTCACAGAAAAACAAAGAAATATACCATTTAGATAGTCGCTTGAATATAAAAGCTTTGAAGGGAAGGTTTTGATGCGAATAATTTTTTAGCCCTTCGCTACACCTTCGCCGTTCTGTTTCAGCATGTTCACTGCTTTGATCTGTATCGCACTCGGCTGCTGAACAATGGTTGTTAAAGGAGAATTGTTGGCCGTCGCACCACCTCACGAAAGTTGTCTATGCTGCCTCGGGTTGCGTTTCGCCGGTAGACGCTACTTCCTTCACTGTGTTTCACTCACTGTGCTTTCCCTGCTAGAAGAGAAATCCTGGAGTCGTCTTCCTGTCCCTACTCTCACTTACAGTGTGACCTTAATATTTGTTGCGAGGATATGGAGGCTCATTCCCGTTAGGCTCATCTTGCTTCGTTCCACAGCACATGAGGCAGCCCATAGATGCGGTAATGAATTGTGGGATTGACCCTAAAATCAGGGTCATCTAGTATGCATGCAGGGGGTCACTTGGCCATGCCTGAAAGTTAGCGGTTCTGCTAGGGTTTTTCACATGCTTCTTTGCGTGTGCGCAGGTCTAGCAGCGTGGACCAGTAAGCGTCCTCCTACCCACCCCATGTCAGCTGTTTCGCCGTGCATTTCACCGTCCTCTAGAGCAGAGAGCCTGTTTCTGACGGGCTGCCCAGAATGCCTCCCTGGCGTGCTCTGTATTCTTCAGAAGACGTTTGACGAACTGTACTCCCGTTTCTGCCAAACTGTTCCCTGTAAGGTACCCAAGACTGGAAATCCTGTTTGAGAAGTGCAACACCCGAATAAACCTTCAAAAAGTATTGCAGGCGAATCAAAAACCGCGATCGTTATATACCTCCAGTGTGACACCAAGCCTTGTGAGCATACTTTCAAAGCTTTTAATGACGTATTCTCTACACGTCTTCGTTAGGTGTTTTACTACACCACAATTTGATTATTCCTTAGTACGTACCCCCGTATATTGGCACAGAATTAATCCAACCAATCCAAAGACAACTACAAAGGGGCTGTTGAATACCAGCTTAGGCATTTGACGATAAGAAAACTGGAGATGCACTTTGCAATAATTTCTTCTATCTATTTATGCATGGGAGGCCAATAGAGTAAAAGCCGTACTCTTGCTTTTCGTCCGTTTGCTGAAGATTCTCCTGATGAATGCGTTCCACGAAAGTTTTGTAGATTTGCCTTAAAATAGCCCTTTAAACTTCTTTCGTGGCACACATACACATTACTATTAGCATTCACCTGCAGCATATGACCCAGTCATTCCACCCTGTGCTACTTTTCGTATCACATTCGAAAGTTCTACCTCTTGTTGCGTCGCCGTCTGAAGCTTTTTTTTTTCACTCACAAGGCAGTCTACTGCTTGAGCAGATTGTACAGTAACATCCTTGTTGTCGCTTGGCAGCATATTGTCTTGATCGGCGATTCAGAGTACTGCTTCGGCTAGTAGCAGTTTCCATGCCGGATTTCAAGGCAATTTTGAAAAGGCATCATTCGCCACAAAAAAACTATGCAGAGGAAAATGCCTTGCACGTACACCAAGTTTGTTTTTTGCTATTGCCAGCAAAGGCTGATGAAAAGGCTTTACCGCATTCACGGTGCTAATAACAAACTTCAAATTTGTGGGCACCCAAACGTAAATGCAAACGCCTCCTATTTAATATCTTCGTCTCTGCTTATAATTTCCGCAAGCGCATGCAGTCCGCCGGAGCACAGTCCGCCAGTCATTGTCCTGAACCTGCATCGGCGATGCTTTTGGCGCATCTTGACACGGAGGGCTGCTAAACTTGTTTTTGGTTTGTTGGGCAATTTGTTGGTCAAATCTTTGAGGATGGCCCCTCATGCATGAATTATTTGAGGATTTGAGCATGAATACTTTGGGGATGGGCACTGATGCATGAAACAAGGCATGAAAATTTTATCTTTTTTTGGGGGGATTGCGCTCCGGTCAAAATATTCGGTTTTCCGTAACAAACAGCGCAGTGTCGCTGTTTGTTCATATAAGCGAGGAATTTACTTTCCAAAATAATGCACTGCTGCTAGCATTGTTGGAACTTCGTGCTATCATAATAGGGTTGGCATTTTGCGACTCATTTTACGAGTTCGACGTGGAAATTGATCATACGGCCGAGAATACATCTTGAAAAGAATTTCATTCCTTGCAATATGAGCGCTCACATGAACTGGAACAGCATGAAAGCAGCTTAACGTGTCACTAACAGGGATACCATTAAGTGCTTTGTTGCTCTGCTTTTGTCCTGAGCGAACACAGAATATCGTCGGTGTATACTCGCATACCAGGCATTGTCTTAAGCTTTATGATTCCTCGCTGAAATATTTCCGCAGCAGAACTCAGTCGAAGTGGTACTCTCGAAATCTGCATGGCCCGTACGCCGTTTTAAACTTTCAACTTTTTGATGATGGCTTTTCAAATGCTATTTCAGAAGAGCCGACGTTTTGGTGAAGGTAATGGTGGCTCCTGCTAACCTAGCTCCTACTAACTCCGCCTGGATGGAGTTTCTTCTGAGAAGCTGCTCCTGCTCTTTTTTGGTCTTTTTTAATGTTAGAGGGATGCATGCAAACTGTAATTCGTCCGCCGTTCTTTTCTAAAAAGACCATTCTGCTGGTTCTTGCATGTTCCCTATGATACTCACGGCCGCAATGCACTTGAATCATATTCGCATAGAGGGCCTGTCCGGACGGTGATAAATATCCTGTAGTCATTGCGACTGGCTTTGGTTGGTGTGTTTTGGGGCTCTTTTAAAGCCGCTGTACACAGCTGTGTCCTTCTACAAATGGTAGCATTGTGCTGTTACCTGCTCTTCAAGACTTCACTGTATTTCAAAACGTGAGGGCGTGTGGAACCGGACTGAAATGATCGCACGTAAAAAGTTGCAATGCAATGACGCTTCACTAATTTTTGTGGCTATAAAGAAGAAGGCCTGCCGCACCTTGTTTCCAAGCTTTGTGGCGGCGATGCGATGCAAAAATGCTATATCACAATTTATTTGTAGCCTGTCAGCGTTGTATGGTTTGGGTGTATTGTTATTGCTATACCTAGCCTAGGAAACTAGGGTGAGGCTAGAAAACCGACTAAACACCATTGTAGTGCTACAATGTTACTTTTTCTGTGCCCAATTTTGCATCATTTCTGCACTCATGACCTCCGGTGGTTGCGGTCAGAAAAGGAATACACCGAAGGGGGTGCTAAGCAACTCTCGGTCCGCACAGGCCACCTTTGGAATTGGACAATGGCAATGTTCAACGCGCGACTTCTGTGTAGCGAGAAAATCTTAGCTGTACTGCAAGTGAGCCCCTCGGACATTAGGTGGATGTAAAGTGTTAACTGAAGGCAGGACAGGAGAAGGCTTTATGGAGTTCACTAGCAGCGATATTATGTGCTACAACGGACCCCCAAAAAAGAAACAGCACAGGTTCTTGTATTTATTCCATGATGAAAAGCAGGACACGTGGATACGTTTTTCAGCACTAGCGAGAGTCATGGCGTTCATAATCAAGCAAAACAAGAAATACAGGTTAAACGTAGCCCTGGCCTAAGCGCCAACAACAAGCTATGATAATGAATCCGTGGAAAGATTCGAGGACGACTGAGTAGACGTCGTCGAATCATTGCTGTCGAATCAGCGTTGATCAGACAGTGGGATACCATCTCTACGAAACGATTCACAGCATGTCTTGAGGAAGTATTTAAAGAGATAGAATTGGAAACAAAAAGATTAAGGATAAACGGGGTATAAACAGTTAATTTCAGGTTTGCAGATGGCATAGTCTTGCTGATTGAGACTGCAGAACACATGCAAACAAGGCTTGATAAATTACAAACAGAAATCTCCACCGTGAAGCTAAAATATATATCAATGAGCATAAAAGAATGAGGAATAGGCATGCCAAAATCACCCTATTCAGCTTAGGAAACTAAGTGCTAAAAAGTGACCGCATCTCTACTCCGTGGATGATTGCGAGGGTGCGGAGAACGGGGGCCCGAAATGACATCCAAGTTGCGCCCCGAGTGACATCCGATTTGCGCCCGGATGTCACTCGGGGCGATTCTATTCGAGCCTGGAGTTGCACCCTGAATATTCCCTCAATGAAACTGCAACTCACGGCTCAAATCCAATTTCTATTGATTTTCGCTTGATGTTGGTGTGCGCACGGATGGACCTTGGCAGACATTGGGAGGTCAAAAGGTATTCCGCACTGTTACAGGTTGAGTTACACTGTTACTGTATCGCTTGACTGACTCTGGGGTACGAACTCATGGTCGTAGCCCAATGGGAAAGACGGCTGACACTAACTACATTTGGTCTAGCAGACATAGGCTCTAATCCTGCCGGTTAGTGTGTTATTTTTAGCGATTGTGAATGCCATGCGCACGGGCGCGGACGGACATTGTGGGGTCATAAGGTGCTCCGCACCTAATATAAAACATTACAACTAGCTTGGACGGATGGTTAGGCCAGTCTTTAACCACGAAATAGAAACACGGCGCAGAACCGATGGGAGTTAGGGAGTACTCGCCGAGAATCCCAAATAATAAAGAGCAAGCTACCTTTGCCACACAAACGAACCATCAAGAACCAGTGCATACTGCGAGTATGACGCATGTAGCTGAAACATAGCATCTGACTAAACAAGGAAAAAACAAACGCAGTTCGGCTCAACGGGCCATCGAACGAATAATGTTAGGAGTAACACTTAGTGAAAGAAAATAAGCTACCTGGATCGGATAACGAAGTAGAGTAGAAAATATCATAGTTGAAATAAAGAAAAAGAACAGACTTTTGCAGGTCATGCAATGAGGTGAACCGACAACAGGTGGACCGTTATGGTAACCGAGTAGATACCAACAGATGGGTCTAGAAAACGACGAAGGCTTAAATAAGAAATTTTGTGGGAAAGCCCTGAACTCGAGCAGCGCAGAATAGGAGCAGAGAGAGGTCAATGGAGGAAGCCTTGGTCCTGTAGTGGACTTGAGTAGACTGATTATGGTGAAGATTATAGTTGTGATGATGAATATGATGAATGAACATTTCTTTTTGAGGTTGACATTCAACTTCATTATTTGTTTTTTGCTCTGCAGCTCATAGTGAGAGGGTTTTGCTTACCCGTGCTTGCCATTCTTTTTGTCATGCAGAACAAGACCTGTCTCGAGGCAATCTGTTGGAAAAGAACTTTTTCTTACTTTCGTCTCGAGCTCATTCCTCTATGACAGACGCTTTTGTTGTTCATCTTTCTTGTGGGAATCTTGGTTTCGGTTCGCTGCGCACACAGCTGCTTCGCAGTATACCGAAATCTCGAATATTTTCCATGTTTTGCTTGAATATATAAATATTTTCATTCCAAAGTCTTGAATATTTTTTGTCCTTAAAATTGGGAATATGGGCTCGGTATAGACGCATTAAAATCGCGTTGGTCGTGCAGTATTGACTCCGTAAGGTCCAAAAAGTTGCACTTCTCGTACCAGCCGGTACAGGCTGGTACGAGGCTGGTACAGGCTGGTACAGGCTGGTACAGAAGGCATAAGATTCGTAGTTTTATTTTCCTCGGGCGTGATGTACTATTGACGTTCTTGAATGGTGACCTCCTAGCAATTGTATTTCTCTGCAGCGAGCTTAGGTGTGCTCTAAACTTCGACGGCCACCCGGCGCGCAACCTGCAGGAATAAAGCAGGTTTTCGATACTCTGAACTCGAGCACCGCAGAATAGGAGCAGAGAGAGGTCAATGGAGGAAGCCTTGGTCCTGTAGTGGACTTGAGTAGACTGATGATGGTGAAGATTATGGTTGTGATGATGAATATGAAGAATCAACATTTTTTTTTTAGGTTGACATTCAACCTTGGTTGAATGTTGACATTCAACCGTCTTTGCCTGCAGCCTTGAAGTAGTGTTGAATCCGCTCCCTAAGCAAGTTTTTTTTTTTCGGATAGATTATCGCAGAGGTGGAGTCGGTCGCGGAGTGGAAGCGTTTTTGGCTCCGCTTGCCTGAGGAGGTGCACGCCGCGTATACTCCACACGCGCCGCTTGTCTGCCAGAATGTTTGGAATGACGACAGGAAGAGAAAGGGTGACACGGGTGGACTGGTGTTTATTGTTAGGGGCGTTCTTTTACAAAGCTCGCTATAGACGCAGTTGCAAGACCGGAAAGCAATACTTAAGGTAAACTACCGTAATTTCCGGACACTTCTGAAATGTTTTCACGTCGACGGGACGATAGGAAAAGTACTAATACAATTCACACATATTTCTCGTATTTCTGGTTACAAAAACGGGTATTGTCAGAGCACTTGAGAGTTACATAGCCATCTGCCTGCTCTTCGTTTCATACTCCCTGTATATAAATTTTAATGCTACTCAATGGGCGAAAACTTTGATTTTTAAGAACGAAAAAAACAGGCTTCACTTAATCCGGATGATAACGTTCACGTTAATGCAAGTAATTATTAGCCGCAAAGGAAGTTTTTGCTCTTTTCGGACTCAAGTCATACAACATATGAATGATGAGTATTAAAGAATGTACTCTGTGACTATGAAAGCTGCGTACTTGTGCTTGTTGTAAGGTGACCACCTCCGGAATTGAAGGGCAGAGTACCGATTGATCTCAGAGTAAATGTTCCAGGTGTTTAAGATGAACTACGGTATGAAGAAACCCTAAAGATCACTGCTTGCATGACATGACGAAGACGTGTTTGGTGAAAGACTGGACTCACAAGCGTGAACCCTCAACGCCACGATGAACCGATGACCGAGATTCCAACCATGCATAAGGCAACTCGCAAGATGGCCTTGTTGGCCGATACCACTGTAAACCATAAAAATAAAGCAGTTACACTCCAATAGAACGCTGTTGGGCTGGTTGGAACATACTGAATGCGGGGAACGCAGCGAAAAAAAGACATGGACAGTGGCAGACTAGACAGGCGCTCTCCTTCCACCGCCCTGTAACCGTGTGCTGCTATCAGAGTCTTTTTTGCACTAAGTTCCCCCATTCAGTTCCGCTCAACGCCAAAGCAGGCGAAAGTGCAGAGCAGTGAAGCGAAATAGTTGTGTTTCTCTCCACTCTTTGCTACCACCTCTGAGGCTCTCCCACTCTCTAATTCTTCTCTTGATCAATTCAACAAGATTTTGTTCAATCCAATTCAATTTTCCTACCTGCGCAGTGCTCGCGTTCCTTTTCGCGCACAGCTCGGTTACTTTTAGTTGTTTTGTTTCTTGCTCTACCTCGAGCAGCACAAGCACGAGTTCTGTTCCTTTTGTGATCGATTTTATCTCGCATGTGCTGCAGCCTTATTCCGCGATTTTAAACGCGTTTTTTTTTCAGCGGCGACTTTTTTTCCGTTGCTATTTAAAAAGTTACCGTTTGACAATTCCAAACAGTATAGAAGCGGGCATTTCCGGCTAAATGCATATATTCTGTTTCAACTATACGTGGAGTTGTTTTTGCGTTAAATAATCAGGACATAAATGAGAGGAGCCAGTGATTGCAAGTGCTACAAACAATTTGCCCTAGATTGGCCTCTTGCTTAAGTACCCTGTTAAGTTTCGGTAGGAATGCCGAATCGAGAGACATTTTGTTACCTTTTGCATAGTTTCATTGAGGCATGTTACGTAGCTGCTTCGATGGAGAAATAAACTCTTTTTGAACGGGAGTCTTTCCAAATCCATTTTTCAGGTGAGCGACGCCACGCGACCATGATTGGGTACATGACGCCGCATAACTGCGGTGGCAAGATGGCGTGACTGCGGAGGAGCTACGACGAGAAGCCGGGCCGTTAAAGCAATCAACACTAAAACGTTCACGGGCTGGAGGAAGGGCAAACGAAGTCCCGAGTCCGTCGTTGCTTGGCTGTTGCTGGCTGTTGCCGCCGGCGTGCTCCCTACTTCCGCGTACATGGGGACGTGACCTGATACATGGCAACTAAGATGGAAGTCATACCACACACTCCATCAGTTAGTACAATGCAGCAAAACACCAACGATTGCAGATGTGAACGATCTATTAAAAACATTTTTCTTACTGATGATGCACATGAAGCGAACTTTAAATTCCACCAGCTAGGTTATTGCCGCCATCTTTAGATTCCGCTACTACCACACGGCGTTGTCAATCTTCTGCGTTTCTGGTGACATGATTAGGCTGCATTGCTTGGTATATATTGACAACAAAAAGCATTTGGGGGTGCTGTTCCTGCTGACACTGCTGCCAGTTCAGTTGTGTCATTGACCGACGATTACACAACTGTTTTATAAAACTTCTGATGATCATACACAATTCTTGTGCGGGTCGGCAGTGTCTCAAAAAAAGAGTAAGGCGACAAGAGCAGATTGCACCAAATCGTTTAACGTCTGGATGGGGAACTCACAAATCTTAAAATAAAGAAGGCAATATAACATGAACAAATAGTTGTTTGAGCCACCACTTTACAAATTAGCAGACAAGGTATATTTTATTTAGAATAAAGAACGCAAACTAGATGGTTCCACCGCTGCCCTAACGAATTGGTTTTTATGTTTGAAGACACAGTATGCATTTAAAAAAAGAACAGAAAACGAGATCCTAGATTCAAAAAGGAAGCATTCGTGGAAGATACAATTGTAGTAATTACGAAAATAACACTAGGCAGACATGTGTTAGGGCAAAATAAAACTCAGCAGTTTTGCCTACTGGACTCAATGGGAGAGGCGAAAACAATGATCAGTTGAGAGATGATATCGGAACTCTACCACTCGAATTTAAACATCAATATTCCTAACAAAAACTGAAGTACACCTGCAAAAGTTTAATTAGATATAACTTATTTCATCCACCTAAAGCACCTTTAAACTGTACTCCACCCGTACTTCTATAATCGTTTTCTTCAGAATATCAAACTAACTTTACAATTCCAACATGGCTGCTCGCAACGTAGAGAGACCGCGGCGGGGCGTTGCGCGACAGATAACCGGTTTGAGACACGCTGTCAGGTAGTTGTGTTTATGTTATGCAGCCGCTATAACATACAAAAATATTAAAGATATAGACAAGCCACTGTCACTAAGAATGTACGATGACAGCCGTGGACTGCCACCGACGACACTGCGATAGCTCATACTGGCCCTCTCTCATCAAGTTTTTATGGTGTCAGCCTCTTCAAAGCGGTTACCGGGAACCTGGTGTAGATCTTTACACCTACTTTGTGACCCAAATTAGGGAGGGTGATGGAGCAGCTTGTTATATGGTGTCTGTATGAGCGGCTGGTGCACCTCCCGGAGGCGTCGAGATAGTGCTTTTAAATCAAAACAACTGTTCTAAATTAAATTAATTTAAATTAAACAATTTAACACACTCTGATATACCGTATATAAGCCAACCTGCCTCCCCCATTGGTAACATGTGAACTTGCTACCAAGTATTCTAAGTGGTATCCCTCCCCAAATTCAGTTGAAGTTTTTTCTTCTTGAAACAAATTAAGGCCTTTTTCTGCAGAATTGTGTCATTACAGAATTGCGTTTTTCTTACGGGTGCGTCGGTAAACGCAGTGAATCACGCTAAAAAAATGTTGTCCAGCTTCATATATTGCACGGACGTCTCCGTTTATGAACCATGAATACAACATACATCTTTGGTTTGTTTTATTGCACTAGCGTTTACTGATCCCCAGCTCTATCCTGGCCCCAAATATGTTCTCACATGCACAAAGAAAGCGTTTTCGCAAGTCAAAGTTTGTTACTTTACAGTGTAATGAGTAAGGTCATTTCTTAAACAGCGAAACGTTATATTAAGTGTGTAATGGCACGCTCGCATCTAGGGACGACAACCGAATAGAATCAAGGGAGCCATGTGATTACACAATCACGTTTACGGATGATGACTTATGTAAGCCGCGTACTGCTCCACTGGACTAGTATAAGTGATGCCACAGGGCTGGTGGTAGTATGCTGGAAAGTTCCGGTCATTTATCTCTAGACAATATTTTCTGAATTGAGTTTAAAGCTGCTTTTAGAGTAAGCTTGACGGTTAATATGAATCCTAATGTCAACATCTATGGTAGGAAGGGAGTATTTTGTCTTCAAAGGTTTTTTTATTGCCTGATGTTATACCGAAATTTTGGGATAGCTGTGCAGTACAATAGGGCTCTTTGGGAAATTGTAGACCTGAAGGGCATAAAACGTTCGGGAAAAACTTTTTTCATTATACCGGGTGACATAATATGTCCATTTGGCCCCTCTTTTAAAATGAGCAATTGCTCCGAATACTAGAACACGTCGGAGGCTCTGGTGCCAAAGCTGAATGTTAGGTATTGGATGGTTCTTTTTTTCAGTTTTATTAGGTGTGGGCCCTTATTGCAGTAGCAGTTTTTGTAAGAAATGCGACTGAAAAGTATGAAGTTTTCAAGTGAAGTGCTTCGTGGCTTGTGTGTTTTGCTTCTGGTAGATGGTATGAGTTTTTTATCTGTCATTGTTGCAGGCCACAGCAAACACAGGCAAACTACCAGGAGCATTAAAGAGCAATTTGTTTCAGTGCGTCGAGTTGCAAATGTTTTGTAAGCTAATCATTTTGTTTATTTTTGTAGGTTACACTTTAGATACCACCTGCCTATTGTGAACATGGCTCACAGGTATTACCTTCGAGGCGCGGGACGTGTAAATGGTTCTAGGTAAATTGAACAGTTCCATTTACCTTGATTGTTTAGGTTATGCAAATCATTTGTTCCTGATTTCCGCCTTGCCTTTCGCTCATAGAAGCACGTTTACCTTTTTGATTCACTTTTTACAGTACGAAGGCCAGTGAACGCTTACCATTATTTTAGCTAGGCACTCGGTTTGTGATACCCGCAACCCACACTAATCAGTTATGAGGTGCTTGCTTAGATTTTCAATAATTTTCACCCCATGATGACATGTATTATTACATCAAACCCTTTTAAAAGTTATGTGGCGTTCGGCAACTCTAGTAAACGTAAAAGAATGGCTAACGCCTCCGATGTATCGGGGTAAATACACAGGAAGTCCAAATTTCTACAAGGGCAATATGCTGCAAGGTTGTCGCGCAGCAAATATGGGTGAGGCTCGCGTTGACTGGGGATTTATATGTTGTTTGTATGTCTTAGGTTTTCCGAAACACCTGCAAAACGAATTCAACGCTTGGTCAGAAGATGGGGATGAGCTATCGTAAAACAGCTTTCGATCACATTTTGACGTGTTATTTCTGTTTTAGATAACTTGTACACCAGGGCAAAATGATTTATAAACATAGCCCACAAAATTCGACTTAAAAATCACCAGACATGTGGTACAAGATGCTACTTTAAACAAGTGCTTAGTGAACCAGGTGCTGTGTTTATGTCGCTAAGAGTGCAACATTTTCCCTGCTAAATTTGTCTACAATGCATGATAAAGCTTTTTTGTAGGAGAACAACCTTGACCAGCTACCACCCAGTGCCTGGCGCGGTCCTCCAACGTTGATTGGACACCGCAGTAAAATGTCGCCGTTTAATTCTCTGAGAAAATGTGTTTCTCTTTTTTTCGTTTTTTCTAGCTGGTTAACTCTCAGCTGAGGACTCCGAAATGCTTGATCTCCTGTGCTAGATCAGCGGTGGAAGCTCTGCGCTTGTTCCACTGGAAGAGGCTTTCCACGTTTATTTTAAGTTCATTACCTTTGAATAATGTGTGTACTAAAACCGGAGGGCCCAGCCACAAAAAATATTATATTTTTATGTTAAGATGTTTTCGGTGGCAACTTTCGCTTGCGCCGTCTTCTTCACAACTATCCTCATTCGAATATTCAGCTACTAAAAGACCTGAAGACTACCCTCTTTCGTACCAACAGCAATACCGCTCCTTTATGCCACGCTGATAAAACCGGCGCTCTGAATTCTTCCCTTGAAGCTACCTTTATGCTGCAAGAACTTGGCCATGCTCTCTCTTCTCTCTCTAAAAACACCACTTCCGGCCACGGCTGTATAATCAATTAAACTATCCGCAACTAGGGCAATCCCTCCCTAACCGCTTTACTAGATTTTTAACAAACACTGGACAAGTGGCACCCTTCGTCCGCAATGGTGGCACACAGATATATCACTAACTTCTAAGCCCAACAGGCCAATCCAGCTCTCCAACCTTCGTCACATCTCACTCACCTCATGTTTTTTTCAAACTATTTGAATGGAGGGTTCACACACCCCTCACTACTCACACTGAAGACAACGACCTATTCCCTGACACCATGCTTGGCTTCTGCTCACACCTCTCAACTCAAGAATTTCTCCTACAATTAAATCAGTAAGTCATGCGATCATCTAAGAAACTTCATCCCAGTACAACCTTGGGCCCCGCTGTAAAGCGCGCTTTTGACAACGTCGCACATCAGACCATCTTGGAAAGACATCGCGAAAACCAGTGCGGTGCGTGTACATACAACTACGTGCAGGCCTTTCTAACCGACCGAACTGACACCATTGGCATTAGACCACTGCTATCCGACACATTTCGCACACGTCCAAAAGGAACCCCACCCAAATCACTTATATCACCCTCCTCTTCAATATCGCTCTCTTTAAGCTCCTACCTCTCCTTCAAACCATTCCTTGTCTTCACCATGCCCTATACGCTATGTAACTCTTTCGACCACCACCAGATCTCCTGGCACACAACAAGATACCTGACAACAAGCCATCGACACTTTTCTCGCTAATCTCTGACTTCGAGGTCTCACGGGCGCCCCCCGCAAGTCAGCCCTTCGCATCCTCCACTACCGAACTCTTGTGCGATCGTCAGTTCCCCCACCAGATCCTGCTCCAAAAATCGGTTCCACACACAGTCCAAAAGTACACACCCTTCGTGCACTCGGAGTCCAATTCCACCAAGATGGCTCTGGCGCTGCAGTTCTTCCCCAGCTTCAGCTACTGTGCACCCAACTCACCAATCTCATCAAAAGCATCACAAACCCAACACGCGACCTCAAAGAAGACGATGCAGTACGACCAATTCAAGCACTTTTAAAGGGTCAGATCACATATTCCACCCTCTACATCGCCCTCAAACCCAAAGGACGGCCGAAAGTCGACATACTAACTCGAAAAGCATTCAAAGTTGGACTTGGCCTCCCCGCTAAAACCTCTACCTGTCGTTTCTTCCGACTCGGAATCCACAATTCCCTCGAAGAACTCCTTAAAGCACAATGCATAAGCCAACTCACCAGACTCCTCCTTACCACTACCGGCCGACCCGTCCTCTAAGGTCAGCGGTTACCCGACCCAACCTACTTCATCAGCCTTTCAGCGAGTGATTTGATTGATTATAGGGTTTAACGCGCCGACGCAACGCAGGCGATGAGGCGCGCCGTAGTGAAGGGCTCCGGGTTAATTTTGACCACCTGGGGATCTTTAACGTGCGCCGAAATCTCGTACACACGGGCGTTTTTGCTTTTCGCCTCCATCAGAAAAGCGGCCGCCGCGGCCGGGAATCGAACCCGCGACCTCGTGCTCAGCAGCGCAACGCCTTAGCCACTGAGCCACCGCGGCGGGTCTTTCAGCGAGTCTATCTTCAATCCGACCCCACATTACCGTAACCCAAACTCTCAATATTATGCAACCAGAATTGAACCAAGGTAGAAAACTCTCGCGGGTTAAGCATCTTCGATAACAATTCCACTTTCACCCCGGTACTCGCTACACCGACACCGTCATCTACCCATCACGCTAGGCTCATGCTCTGGTGGTTGTAAAATTACAAGGCACACTTCTCACCTCCCTCTAACTCTCTCGACCTCAACCACCACTGCGCCAGATATTTTCCTTAGCCATCACCGCAACAACTGGCTCTATTTTACCATAAGAGATTGCTAGCACGCCTGCCGTAACCTCCAAAGCGGACGCATCTCACTTCCGGTATTACGCATACTCGTATCGATCAATCTTCTCCCATGAGCTGTACATCATCTGTACCCCTGGCCACTCACCCCTCGAGAGAAACGAGGCGGCTCACACCGCTTTCCGCAGCATTCCCAGCCGGGTATTTCTCTGAAGAAAAAACCAATGGTCCGGCCTCATGCAACTCCCTCTTTCCATCATACTAAAACGACATCCTGCTCCATTATCGTAACCTTCGCTTCACTTTCTCTCAACATCACCCTCAACTAATCAAGGAGGAAGAAATTATCTGGCTTCCGTTACCAACAAACACCTATCACAAAACGCTCATCCTCCATGCTATCTCCCCTACCCAATACACCCTCCCCGGTCACTTATTCCTGTCGCCTAATACTACTTACCACATGGTGTGGGCCTGTCAAAACACCCCATCGCTTACCCAGAAATCTAAACCTTCCTCATAAGAGTAGGAGGGCTTGCTAACCAGATCCCGTCACGCCGACCATATCTTTCTGGCCACCTGTACCCAGGATTACAGCCAAGGCCCTAGTGTACCTCGACTGAGGGTGACCCACCCCACCGTATGACGGCTACACCACCGTCGCTTGCTCTAATAAATGTTGATTCTCTGTCTCTTAACAGGTTACTCGAACCAATAGTTGCTTGTTAATTTTATTAAGTAATACACTTTATAAGCGACCCCAAACCATCCACCGCCGGCGTCGGCGGCGTCGGCGGCGTCCGAAGTGCTCCTCTATAAAGAAAAACAGCATCCGGCGCCAGGTTTCGATCCGCGGACTTTGCGGCCGCAGCGCGACGCTCTACCGATCAAGCCACGGACGCGACGGTGATATCAGTGTTGACGCGCCTTATATCTTTAACGCATTCAAACTACGTCGTCAGCGGCGTGCGTTGGCGACTCAGCGGCGTTATAGCGGCTTGATAACTGCGTGGTGTACACGTGATACTACAAACCCGATGGAAGAGATGGAAGAGAAGGCGGCGAGGCGGTGGGCTGCGGGGGCCGAGCGAAAGCGCCGCAAGCGGGCCGACAACCGTGTATTCGCACTTTCACATTCTCCCCCTCGGGGAAATGCGGGGGAATTTTCATTCTGCCTTAGCTTTATTGTGCGGTTGGGTGGCATCACGCATGATAATAATACCTATTGAATAAGTAGGCCGGGCGGTGACCCGTGTGTGGATTTCGTGTTATTTAATGTGGAGGGACATAATCCCAAAAAGTTATGTTCCACTCCACCGTGACGGGTGAAACGGTGCTGTTGATGAAAGGAAGAAACCATTGCAGTGCACCTCAAAATAATATTTCCAGATTCAATACAAACAAAGGAAATTTGTTATATCAGCAGAGTATTCCTGTATGTTGACTCAATTTGTCGACATTACTGTTGCCTTCTGTACAAGAGGCTATACAGCGTCGAAGACAAAATGGGGGACCTTTGGTCTTCAAGCACTCCTAAAGCTCACTATTCACAACGTTTTGTCAATAAAATGCAGCACCAAAATGAATGAGCTTGGACATACCTTTTTTATTCGATTGCAATCCCTTGGCCGTTGCAATAAAAACACAGACGGCAAAAACACAGACAAACGAAATGCATTAGTCCGCTTACGGCTTCCTCACTGATTTTTACCATAACCGCGAGACAAAAGGTCTACTTTTGTTTTCGCTTTTAAAAGTTATTTGACCGGAGTCTATCATTTGCATTGCAAGGTTCTACTCTAGCAAAAAATACCCCACCAGGCATGGAGAGTGCACTAATATCGTACTCGCGCTCACAATACACCACAATTCTCACCTTCTTCAAACCGACCGCATGGGCACTGGTCGAATCCTAACTGTAAAGCCTTGGTGAAAAACGTTTGCTCACGCTTTATACTTTTAGGAGCTCAGACACTAGCTGTACTTTCTCGAGGGTGGTATACTGCCGCATGCCTTTTCTCCATCATCCTGATTCAATAGCCTATCTAGACTTGGACTCATATAAAAATTATCAGCCCTTGAACTAGACTCACAACTTGGGGCCGTAACTTCTTTCTCTCTGTGAACAATTCACAGTGGCTAACAATTTTTCTTTCCCAAGTTGTCATGAAACTTCCGGTGTTCCTCGGAGTAATGTTTCTATGGCCCTTTTACTTTTTAGATATAATAATGACACACCAGAAGATATATCATCCAGAATTCGCCTATTTGGAGATGATTGTATCGTATTCCTGACCATCACTGACCCTTTAGATCATATATTTCTTCAAAATCACCTGAATGCTATTTCCCTTTGGTGTAAAAAATTACTTATGCCCGTCAAACTGTCCAAACGCAAACTTTTGTCGTTTAGTCGGAAGAGTAATGGTTCTACCTTTTAATGTGTCCTAAACAACATAGTTATCTCCCTTGCTTCATCATATTAGTATCTGGGCATGAATCCCGCTAACAATCTTTTCAAGTCCTTGCACATTACCACTATTTGTGAAAAAACCGACAGACACTTGGGATACTTCCATCGTAATCTAGAACACTACCCGACAAGTGTCCGTAAGCTTGCCTACCTAATGTACGACAGCCATCAACTTGTGTTTGATCCATAGGTCTGGCCACCTTGCCGAAAGTTCTTTACTTCTATGAAAGATAGATTAGAAAACCATGCTAGACGTTTCAGCCGTCTTCTTAGCGTAACTAAAATAAATGCTGGAAACACTTTCGAACCATTCGAAATAAATGTGTCGGTGCAACCGTTTGTATTCTGCACTAGCAGGTAAGTAAACTGCTCCTATATTTCGGCATTTCCTCCTAAGGGTCCCGTATGCATGCCAAATAGGTGAAACCATCCCCGTTATATAAAACGCATTTGAGGCCACACCCGAGCATTCCAATTATCGACGCTGCCCTGAGTGACAACATATGAAAGATCTCCACAACACAACTGCTTGAATCACCGACCATAGATTGTTCCGCAACCAAGTGTTCCAGTATTATTCATCTTATAAACGTAGATTTGTTTGTGGGCGCAAGCGGTTTGACGAATTTTGCTTTTTTTAATGGCATGCGCACTATTCCGTTCGTAATGCAAGGGCTTTTTCCACCGTTTCTTCTGTACCGGTCGCAATTCCAAACATTTGTACTACAAACCATCATTGTAACTACAAGGGCTTCTTCAGTGTTACCTATTGTTATACAGTATAAGTACATTGTATGGTTTTATAAATCGTTGTTTCAGTTAAATTTGCGTTTTTACTTTTTTCTTTTCGAATCCCTCTGACTCAATTTTCCTATGGCGACCTGTAAGGTAACGTGAATAAATAAATAAAATGTAGTAGACAGTTGATGCAAATGTGTAAAAGAAAACTTCGTTTTAGTTGTCTCGGCGGCACCTTCGGCAGGCCTCCATGTACTTCAGTATGATCTGGTTTTACAGTACTGCTGTCAACCCGTGAGTACTCTGGCGAGGACAGAATATTTTTCTGTGTTCACAACTACTTATGCCGCGCGAGGATTACTGTATGGCAGGAACAGATTTTATTGAGTGCACATGATGCACGCTAGCTAACTGGTCGGTTACTAAATTTTCCATAGTTATGGTGGCGATTTCTTTTGAAAAAATTAAAAGTATTTATAGAAAAATGGTGCAAGCTTCAGCTGGTCATTAGATTATGCACAATAATCAGGGGTGGGATAAACTCCGCAGCTTTTTTAAGAAAATCTCCAACGTATTCGTTCTTAGCATGCAGAAAAATAGCTTGATGAACCATAAAAAGTACAAACTTTACTGACACATGGCGCAACCTCCAAAAAACCCAGCGACTAATTTTAACCATATTAATTTTGCAAACGTGTTACTTAGAGAACTCAACTGTTTAGCTTTCCGCCAAAACATTCCCAGGTTCACTTGGGCCTATTCATGTCCTAGTGCTGTTTATTCGTGAAGTGTAGCAATTTGTGGCTCCAAAGACGGATATAAAAATTCCTAACAATTTTCCGCGACTTGGCCTCTTTTGTTGCCGCCGAAGAAGCTTCCGTCTTCCAGCGCTTTATTTTCTTCGTCGCTATCCCACAAAAAACACCAGAAGACTCTTTTGAAGTTGCGAGAAAGATGGTGCAACCTTTCTGCGAGTTTCTCGGGTCAGCCTGGTGCACACGTACAAAATATAAAGAACCGCACATGAAACGAACGACACGCTGATGAAAATGCCATCGCTTGTTTGCGAGCACACCGGTGGCCGGATTAGAATCACTAATGTCGAAAATTGTTGTGATAACATTGTCACGGAGCCAAAGATGAGGCAGTCGCCTTGAAGGAAAAGGACGTTTATTGGAGCGAAGTTGTGCTCCTCTAACAAATCAAAAGTGCACAGGCGGCGAAGCAGCAGTCAACAAAGTGACGTGCATCGGCGAGCGTCGCACAATCGAATACCCCGCCGTCTGCTCTGCAGGATTTTATCTTTCAGCGCTCGTGGTTCTCGAACCGTCGATTCACATCTAGAGCATTGTAGATCCAAGAAGTATATTCTAGGCTGTTTATGTTAGATCAAAATGCTATCCCTATCAAAAGAGATAACACATGCGGTAGAGAAAGAAAGAATGGAACACGCGCTTCCCTTGGCACAGAGATAAAACAGAGCGGCGCAGCCGGGCGGCAAAAGTAAAACATAAACAAGCAAACCCAATGCATGGTTCGCGGCATTACCCCGCCTCTAAGAGTGCATCAAACCAATCATAACATAAGCAATAGTATGAACAAATAAAAAATAAAAGTCCGTCATCGTGCGTAGAAAGATTTTAAGCGAACCACGTGGATGGCTTCGGGCCGCGTGCGTCGTCGTGATGTTTCGAAATCGCCATCGGGGATCACGTCGTTGGTAAGTTTGCCAACACGTCATAGAATCTGGTAGGGTGCGAAATACCGTCGCAGAAGTTTCTCACTCAGTCCGCGTCGTCGGATGGGTGTCCAAACCCACAACCGATCACCTGGGCGTTACTCGGCGTGTCGGCATCGAAGACTATAACGTCCGGAATCCACCAGCTGCTGGTCTGTTATACGAACTCGAGTGAGCTGGCAGGCCTCCACCGCACGTTGAAGGTATCCTTGGATGTCTGCGTTGAGGTCGTCGTCTTCTACGTGCGGAAGCATGGCGTCGGTCATCGTAGTCGGCCGTCTTCCGTAGACAAGCTCTTATGGCGTCATCTGCGTAGTTTCCTGCGTCGCAAACGTGACATACGCAAACTTGACATACGGGAGGGAGGACTTCCCCACAAGTCCTATGTTTAACGTCGACGTACATGGAGAGCATATCCGCAATCGTCTTGTTCAGACGTTCCGTTAGTCCGTTCGTTTGGGGGTGGTACGCCGTCGTTTTTCGGTGATCCGTGTTGCTGTAGCGTAAGATTCCTTGTATAAGTTCCGCAGTGAAGGCAGTTCCGCGGTCCGTGATTAGGACTTCAGGGGCTGCATGTCGCAGCACAACTTGGTTTCTAAAATACTTGCCTTCTTCTTGTGCAGTCCCCGTAGGAAGAGCGGAGTTCTTTGCGTCGCGCGTCATGTAGTCTGTCGTGAAGTTATTCCACTTGTTCTCTGATCGTGACGTAGGGAACGGGCCTACAAGGTCCATTCCAATCTGTTGAAAGGGCAGCGACGGGACTGCGATCCGTTGCAGAAGTTCGGTGGGTCTTGTCGGCGACGTTTTTTGTCGCTGGAATTCACGGCAACTCCGAACATAGTGGGTTACGTCGGATCTAAGGCGGGGCCAGAAGTACTTCGCCTTAATTTTTGCAAGAGTGCGAGCTGTGCCGAGATGTCCGGAAGACGGGTCATCGTGGGACGCTTCCAAAATTTCGTCATGAATGACTGCGGGGATTACAAGACGATAATTCGTTCCTGTTCTGGGGCTGAAATTCTTCTTCACGTGGACGTAGTTTTTCAGGTTGAATGCAGGTAAGTTCCGCTTGAACGCCCTAGCCGCGGCGACGTTGCGTCCTTCGCGGTAGTCGATCATGACGTGCAAGTCAGGGTCGGCAGTCTGCTGGGCGGCTAGGGCGCTCTTCGTACCGACTCCGAAGAAGGCGCTGTCTCCATTGGAGTCTTGTGGTGGTGGGTCGACGGGGGCGCGGGACAGGCAGTCGGCGTCGGAGTGTTTCCTGCCGGATTTGTGGACGATTGTAACGTCGAACTCTTGCAGGCGCAGAAAGAAAGAATGGAACACGCGCTTCCCTCGAAACAGAGATAACAGAGACCGGCATCGCCGGGCGGCAAAAGCAAAACATAAACAAACAAACCCAATGCATAGTTCGCGAAAATATGCATCTAGATGCATGTGTATTGATATTTATTTAGGCATCATAAGTGAACACCTGCTGCGGTGGCTCTGTGGCTAAGGCGTTGCGCTACTGAGCACGAGGACGCGGGTTCGATTCCCCGACCCAGGTGGCCGCTTTTGTGATGGAAGCGGAAAGCAAACAGACCCGTGTGTACGAGATTTCGGCGCACGTTAAAGATCCCTAGGTGTTAAAAATTAACATGGAAGGCACCCCTCATCGCCTGCTTTGCATCGGCGCCCTAAACCCTATAATCAATCAATCAATCAATCAATCAACCATCGGGTTATCTATTACTGTGAGCACTTTTTTGTATACTCGGCTCGTTTATGACCTTCAATGAAGTATTAAAAAGAATATTTTTATATTTCTGTCGAGCCCATCTACGCTGGGCATCTCCCTGCTCAAGTCGCCACAGGAGTTGATTAGGCTAGTCGGCTACAATTCCTACAAAACGCGAATGACGTATTCAGCACGTTCAATTCACATGTTATCTCTCTGCTAACTTTCAAAAGGCGGCTCGCTGCTTAAGTTAAACATTGTTCCGTGAATTCTGGGGTACGATGCAGACATATGAGTCACTCTCTCTTATCGTGACAGTACGGCGTGAGAATCAGTGGTAGAAAGCTTCGTGTTGACGCGGAGTTAAATTACTGACTGCGATTATGATAATTGTCCTAAGAACAATGATTCTGATGGTGATATGAAGGCTTCCAAGGCATATTAAAGGATGACTTACAATTTAGGCGACAGGGTGACTTGTACAATACAGCGCACAGCAAAAACGATTGCAAAAAAAGTGCTTACCGAATATGCCTGCAATAAAGACGGAGTATTCTGTTTTGATTGGGTAGAAACTAACTGCTACAGAAAGGTTCTCTAAATGCTGTGGTGGCAAAAAAACATATAATAAGTTGTCCAAAACAGCAAGTTTGAAATATATTGAACGTTATTTATTTGACACATTCCAGAAAACGGCACCTTGAGAAATAATGAAGGTTCATACCTTAAGACAATACTTTGTCAACGCAATTTTGGTTAGGAGGTCACGCACCCGGATACACTGGCTGTAAGAATGCTTGATAAGCTTTTTTTACGAACTAATGACTGTTACGATCCCAGAATTAAAACACACTGCCACAATACTTGATAGAATATTGTCAAAACCGAAGGAAATCACCCGTATCTGAGCTTTACATGAAGCGTAAGACCTCACTAAGGTAGCCGGTGAGCAGTCAACGCAGGTTGAAGTAATAGGAATTACTCATTGGCCTGTCGTTGCTACTGAAAAAGAAGGCAGCATTGCTCTTATTTAGTGCGCCCCGGTTGTAACAGGTGGCGTGCGGGAGAAAAAGCCGCAGCGGATCTCTCTCGGTCCATCTCTTCGGCGCCCCCAGGAGTACAGATGGCTTGGGAAGTTAAGGCTGATGAAGCAGCACCAATTCCTTCAGTGTTCGTTTACAACGCAACCGACTTTGTCTCGCCCTTCTTAGTGGTGACGTGTGCTGCTTCCGGATGCTGCCTAGGGGTGTGAAGGGCAGGACGTAACGGCTGGAGGCATTCTGCGCCGCTTCGCGACCCTTTCGGCGAACAGCGTCAGCATATTTTCCTGAATAGAAGAGTGCAAGGCTTTACAGGCCTCTGCCAAGCCGGTATATTCGTTGACATTGATGTTGGTTTCTTTGTATAAAGTCATCGCACGAAGGTGAATACGCGGCATGAGGTCCGTTCAAGGTAGAGCAAGTAAGGTGAAGAAGTGATGTGAAGTGAAATTGTCACAATTCTCTATAGGAGGGTCAGATTGAGTAAAATCCCCACATGTCACAAATAAAACAAAGAAGCTACATAAATTTGTAAAGGGTGTGGACACAAATCGGCGGCAAGAGTTTGTGACAGTCTCGGACCTTACGCAAATACTGGTGATCCTCAAGGATACCAGCGAAAACAAAAAAGCTGGATCGGCAGCGTTCAAAGCTGCCGATCGCAGGAAGGTGTAACCTCAGCACCTACGTGGTAGTAGTAGTTCAGCCAGGTGTGTACAGATTGTGAGCACACCTATTCTGGTGAGAAAAAAAGGCCTCAGGCTTATGTGGCATGCAAAAAAAAATGTATTGATGGCTTGCGCCAATCGACGGGCTTATCTCCGTACAACGGTTATCATGCCAGAACAGGAGCATCTTTTGCACCTAAGGCCAGAAAATTGTGCTGTTAGCGCATGTATGTGCATCGCGGGAAGTGCTTTGTACCTTTCACAATGTCTGGTAAAGCCACATGATGACAAGTCGAGTGCACAAGTTTTGTCGTTAAGACTAAAGCCATGACCTTTGTTGGATTTGAAACTGTGCACATATATGGCAGCTGCTCGGATAACAATGAACTGGCTGCGAGAATATCATCAATTTAGGCAAAAAGAAAATGTAAGCGATGCTTTAAAATTTTAAAATTCTCACCTATATTGCGCGAACCATAAGGCACCCTGGTTGTCTCGAAAAGATGGAGGCTGGTAAAATTGACGCACCTATTATCATCATCAGTGGTACGGGGATTTGGTGGCAGGCATTTTTGAGGTTATCTTAGATAATAGTGTATATCTGACATCAGTATTGGTGTAGTTTTGCTTCTTGCAAGGCTACTCTCTACCGGGTGCACCGACCACGTTCAACGATTATCTAAAATCAGTATGTTTTGTCATACTGTTTAAAAGCGTGTCAAGCAACACCTAATGTGTGAAAATTTATTCCGTAGCAAGATCATTGTTTTACTTCTTGCTTTTATTTTTGCTGCAATTGCCGCTGCCAATGTGTTAGAAATGTGTAGCATTATTTGGTTGAGACTTCTATACCTTGCACTTCAAAGTGGATATAACAAAGGTGCCAGACAACTGCAATTTTTTAATACATGCATATTCTTGTTACATGCAGGTTTAAGAGTTAGCGCTCCTGTTAATAAAGCAGAAACAAAAACGGAATTCTAGTCTAGTGATGGTAAACTCACACTTGAATGATACATTCGACAGTGAAAAACTGCATGAATGTCACCCGCTGCTTTACAACGAACTTCGTCACTACATAACAATCTAAAGATGCAAGGTGACTTATCAACCTGCCACTAACGTAACTTAGGCATCACTTTGACGTTTTGTCACTTTTCGGTGCCCTACTTCTTTAAACCACCGAACATAGGTGGAAAGCGCACCTTTAGTGACCTTCATGCTCTTTGCCGCACTCAAGCATTTTCAGAGGCTCTACATGGCGTCGTGTACCTATAGGCGAAGTTCTTTTTTTCTCGCCGGTGGACAGAGCATTTAAATAGCGAGCTTGTCTTTAAAAGATCGGACATCTCGTTTTCTGGCAGCACAGGTTACAAATATAGGCTACTTTAAAAGAACCCACATCTAGGTAAATGGTTATTAACGCTAAAAAAACGTGTTCATACAGAAATCATTGTGCCGTTGCTACAAGACCACTACAAATTACAGTTGCGAAATAATTAACACCGAGTGATATGGTAGGACAACTAAACAAAATATCTTCAGAAACACATTATTGGTAAGTGATTAGGAATACAACACAAATTTACATCACTACAATATTTTACACAAAGTGGTATTGCCACGGCTGGTAATGAGTTTAAACTTTGACGCCATGCCCTGGGCAGTCATTCACCAACCGCTCTTGTTTCTCCACGCACCCAACTGTCATAGGAGTCTCAGGCGTGACCGGTGCACCGTTGTCCCGTCCCGTCATCCTGGCTCTGCGATCTGGAAGCAGCCCTTACTCCACCGGCAGACCAAGTAGACGGCGGCTGGTCCTCTCGTGAACAGGCGTGATCGGGGTGTCCTGGAGCTCACTCGGAGCCCTTGATGAACCGGGTATCATGTACCCAGCACCTCCACGACTTCTGTCACAGTATCAGCATAACGTGGTATAAACATATAAACATACCACATACCCAACTTGGGGGATAGCCGCTGATAACTTGTGGAGAGGACGACGACAAAGAAAGGGGCCCGGAGAAGAAGAGAAGGAAGAGGAGCTCGAGAGTAGGGCAATGGGTAGAGGTTCGCAGCTTTCTTGTGGGCACAAGTTCGCCTGTGTAAATAAACCATTCCGCTAGTAGTTTTGTTTATACCGTGACAGTATGCTTTGCGAAAAAAGAAAAAAAAACGGGGAAACGTAAAAATGGTTGAAGAATAGTTACAACAATAAGACAGACTTACACGACTAAAATACTCAAACCTAGTGATATGATAAGGTTAAAATGACAAAAAAAATCCCGGGAAGCAGACAAATGATTCAATGGTAGTTAACTAGTGCGTGCCACCATCAGGTAGTAATGACAGGAATTCTTGCACAGTTTGCGTCGTTTTTTTCAGTGCCAGAATCTGCCAAAATATTTGCAACCGGAACAATTGGAAATTTGGTAAAAATTTTGTGCCTCGAGCTCAACGTGTATTTTCCAACTGCAGACCATTGTTTCCCAGGAGCATCGCTATAGCTAACCCCTTCATTCTTGTTTTACTAATCGGAAGGCCTTCTGCAATTCTGGTTTTTCCCTCTTCGACCTCGAAGAGCCCCTGAAGGGTTTTTAATAGGCTGCGCTTCCTGGCTCTATCTACAGTGGCCTCCATTCTGCCCATGTGTATGGCATCGTGTTTTGCTTTTATCTTAAGCTGTCCCTAGGCAGTGGTGTCTTGAGCCCCTAATTTAAAATTTCCTGTTTCTGTGGTGATTCTTTTTATAAAATATTTTTTTATCACGATGGCATTCATTATTCAACTCTTACTTGGCTCAGCAAAACTGTGGCTGAGTAGGACGTTCGAAGTAATGAGCCGGAAAAGGGAACTGATGTGACCTCGTGGCGGACCACCCGTGACAACAAATCCACAGGAATATAAACACGGTCCAAGCGGGCCAGCAACTCGCCGCACCAATGCGTATAGTGCACTGTATTTCATTCTTGCTTAGATTCAGAATCCAACAAGATGCAGCTTTGTAGTGTGGATTTACAAATTCGTGCCGATGGGTCCGCAAGGCCTCTAGCAAAGAACGTTTCCCCGAAGTCCGGTGTTGATCAGGAAGCCAATCGCCCGGGCTCCGGTTGATTTGCCAGGAGGCTGGCTGGACGATGGTGTTGAAGTTCTTGGAGGTGGCGGTCGAATTGACGAACTCAAGGCGTTGGAGTTGATTAAATGAAACGAAGAGTTTATATACAGCTATTTACAGTACGAAAACTGGGTACATGAGAAATAAAAAGAAAAACTTCAAACTTCAGCTCGACGCTAGCTCCGAGTGCGCACAAATAACTCGAGCTCCTCAACTTCGTCTAACTCTTCCTATTCTCGGAGCGTACACAAACCGGTCGAGAAACAACTGCCGAGACCCCGTCTCGCCGCAAGATCCGTCTAGTTGCCCGGTGCGGCGCTGCACCCTAAACCTCCGACGCGATCTTAACCTCGACTAGGGGGCTCGCAAATCCCAACCTAGCATTAACGGTCGAGTCTCCTTGTCCCGTCCGGGAACTGCCAGCTGGGTGCTCAGAAGAGAACGATTTCCAACAGCCGTTCGGACTTTTAAAACCTCGAGATCACCCTCTCCCGGGAGCGCCCCTGTAGTGTTCGTACAGCGCAAGGGAGTGCTTAAATTCACTTAGACAGCTGTCGCTTAGCATGCCACGGAATAATCAATGAGGCTCCACTATCTTCGGGTCAACGGCACGCTCGAAGACGAACAACTTCGGGCGACCCCGCGGGGTGAAAGCGAAAAACGGCGACAGTGCGTCATGCTGACCAGGGGACGACGACAATGGAGACGCCGGTAATCCCACCACCTCCGCGCGTCGAGTGGACGTTCCGGGAATCCGGCGGTGGTGTCTGCTTTCTCAATGGGGGATGCGGTGGGCCAGACAATCCGTCTCCCGTGCGGGATGCGACAAATTAGCGACGCCTGCAGTGCCGTGTTGGCAGTGCTACGTCGCTAGACAGAGCGGCCACTTCTCACGCGCAGCCCGGGCACCCGGCTGCTAATCTCATAAGTGGACCTTAAACCTCTTCTCTATGGCTGGTCCCCTGAATTTAGGATGCAGTTAGTCACCCCAAAAAAACAGGTTTGTGGGGGATAGCAGGAGAGAGTGGAGTACATCAAGCATTTTAGCCCGTGCACACGAAACGGGTGAACTCCCTCCCCACGATTGCATCGACCATGCCAATGTGGGAATCTCTCGTCAGTTTGGAGTCGACAATTTTGGCAACTTCTTGGTCCTTTTTGAGAATGGCTGAATCCCTACTTTTACGTCCGCCACGGTAAAAAAACTCCAATAATTGTTCCCGAATAACTGCACAATCTTTTTGTGTGTGTCGGAATTGCGATTTCGGTTTCGTGTAGAAAGGCGACGTCTATATGGTATTGAGGAAAGTTTAGTGCCCGACACCAGCGCTTTGGGGAGATGTGACCCACGACATTATTCGTAGCAAGCTTAAGTGAATTCTGGAGAGTGGCCTTCGTGGTTTGAAGGGCACTTGGAGAGAGGGCTCACCTGACTGTTTCAATACGCACGCCTAGAATTGCTGCCATACGCTAATGTTTCTTAACTTTTTTGCGTGTGTTCGCTTCGACGACGTTGTATCGTACGTGCAGCCACGACATGTATGGTGCCATAGTGTATTGTAGCTTTTCCGGTAGTGTCCAATGTGGTATCACCGCAGGCACAGTAGTGGATGATTGGGAACTTCAATTAGGATGGGATTGCTATTTATAGTGGACAGGTGGGGTACCGCTTTAAAGGATGTCAAAGTCGACGTGATCACATAAAAACCCTCGTGGTTTTCTTGATGTGCGCGAAGTAAAGTTTTGGTCATCCTTCGCTGATCATCCTCTGCACCCGGCCGAAACATGAACTGGCGGAACAGGAGCTGGTCAGGGGCTTCCGGTAGCACCTAAAGAACGTTCCCCACTATTTCCTGGCGGCTGGGATTAGTCAATAGGAAGTGTATCCCTTTCATCGTAATCTCTGAGTGCGCTCCAAATGTTGCGTGTTTTGTTTTGAAGTGAATGCTGTCAACAAATTTTGTGTTATTAGAACGGCCCCAGGCAAGAGATCTGTAATGCGGGCGAGCGCTGAGGTGAAATATTGCCCGTTGTATGCCCATATGACTACAGCACCATCGAGGAAACGTGAATTTTTAGACCTCTTGCAGGTAGGAAGTGGCGCAGGGGAGGGGGTGCGAAAATAGGCAGCCGGGCTCGGGCCGGTCACAGGGAAAATGGTGCGACGCGACCACGTCTCATGCTTGTCGGGTACTCTCACTTCATGTGACTTGCCCTGTTGCTGAAGGCTAGCACCCCAGCTGAAACACGATAACCAATGTTGCGCTTATTTTTTATGAGACATAATAATTACCGACTCGAAGGAATTTTCAACCACTTTGCCAGTGCGTAAAACTTTTCTTCAAAAGCTTTGTAAGCACTACAGAGGATATCATTAATACATGTGTTTTGATCAGCAGGCAGCTTTTTCAAAGAAAAGTAAGCATGAAATAATGAAAGCTTACTCTTTAACCAGAACACTTGCGGTGAGGGCATTCTGTTACCTGCTTCTTTTCTGTGAGGAAAGTACGGGAAACAAAAACATATGTGCTTAGTATCAGTTGTATGATATCCGTAATGTCCACGGTTATTTTATTTATTTATTTCTAGGATGCTGAAAGTTTCCCGTAAGAAGCGTTAGGCAGGAGCGAACAGGCATAATGTATACAAAAAAGGCAAACTGGTTTAGTTTTAGGAAACTATGCAAGATAACGCGCGTACAACGAGCAGACGAACGAATTTTGTTTGCATTGGAGAATAATACGGCAATAAATATAGCATAAATGGCGAACCTCAAAGGCAACAAATTGTGCACTCAATATAACATCAAATCAACATGCGGAGCGCACTGAAAAGCAACAATTGGGAAAAGCAAAAGCCAAATTTACAATAAACTGCAAACCACTGGGCAAGGGAAGCTCCCAAACCGCTCAAACGGAACACTAAACAGATACAGGGGAATGTCGTACTGTTTGAGTATCTTGATTGCGGAAATACATGATTGCAGATGGCGCACTACAATTTCAGCAACCAGCCTATTCTATTCACGGGTGGTACAGGGCATAAAGTTTCATACTAATGAAACTAGAGGGGACACTGGCGCTGCAACCGTTCGGCCAACAAGGAGCTGATTGTGTGACATAGACTCATGATTTTCGATTTTGGCTTAACTTGAGGCTTCACAATTGTTATATGTACTGGGCTTCGTACTTTTCCGCGCCGCCAGTTTCTGTTTCGGCATCGAAAGCGTCGGTCTGTCATTTCGGGGCAGAATTGCTGTTAGCGTCTGATTCCAGCGGCTGCAGTGCGCAAATACTGCACGGCTGGAATGAATGGATACGGGAAGCACTCCGTGCCGGGTAGTCCGTTCCATTCTAGTCACGTTCATGACTAAAGAACGCGGTAGCGCCGAAGACAAATAAAAATTTTTTATCAGCAGTAAGTATGTAAGCAAAACCGGTGATTTTTTTTAATGTTGCGGGAGCGTCCACCAGCGGGTGGGTCGGCACCTTATCATGAGAGGAAGCGGCGAAAGAAGTTAGGGTATGCCGCTGACATAGGACAAACCCGCCAGTGCAAGCGTCGTCTGCTAGGCTGTTCCCGCAAGCACAACACAGCAGACAAAGTCACTTTCCGTTGCTAATCAGCTTCCTGTATTCACCGGCGTAATCAACGCTCACGCGCAATCGCTGTGACCGCCCGTAACCATGGACGCATATGGGGTGTTTCAAGCTGAAGGTAAAAACAATGTAATGAAATGAATACTCTGTATATGCAGTGCAGTATGATCTCGTTAAGCCGCACCAGACAGGGAGAGAAAATGTACCTCTGCAACGGTAGAATGGCTTTGCCCATTGCAGCAGAACGTGGCCAAATGATTGCTTGGGGCCTACCAGTACTTTTGGGCCATCAACTATGGCTTACATAGCTATGTACTGGTGAAGCCATATGCCTGGCGATGACCGGCATGAATGAATTGATATTAATTGACGTCGCTTCGAGTCTACATTGGTCACAGTGTTTCCCCGTCCAGTGGCAGGTGTTGCTGTAGCAATTTTTTGCGTTAGTGGAACCTTGGCTCAGCGTCTGTAGACAGGCATATTGAGCACACAGAAAAAGTTGGCGACTGTACTAGGCGAGTTCTGTGTGAATTTATTGGGCCAATAACAAAGTGCAGAATTCAGTTTCACTCATTATTTAAAAAAGCCCTCATTACATTCATACTCTGTAACACTAACAAAATAAGCACAGCACTGCTTAATACATCAAAAGCAAGAATGCAAGCTTACCCTAAGAAAGTTTTGAAATTTTAAAGGCTGGTGAACAGCAAACATGCAAACTATGCAGTGAAAACGAGTGAAGGCATAAGCTTGTCGCACCGATGTTTTTATTGTCCCATCCAAGAGCCACTGTGAACATATTGGTACCACTTTTTAGTTTGTAGCTACCTACCAGCATTGCCATTTTCGTAACCAGCATAGTCATGTACGAAGGGTGCTTTATGCAGGAACCAATAAAATGGCTACTGTAAGTGGTGAATAAATGCGACGTTAGGCTACGGTAAAAACACTGCATTAAAGGAACCCTAGAAAAGCTTATAGCTGTGGAGCAGAAGTGCTTCGATCAGCATCTGCCAGCACAGTAGAAGCAGGGCAACAATATCTGATCAACGAACAAAACGAGGTTCTTAAAACAGCGTACACTCGGCACGACAATATACAGCCACAGTGAGCAACAGTGGTTCCATACAATCTGCAACTTGATAACAGCCAGAAAAAGGTGAAGCAGCCTTCTACCCTATTGATCAGAACCTTTTGAGCCGTACTAACAGTGCAAGATGGGAAAGGGCAGCTTAACAATTTTCAATCCATTATTTGGACAGACATCACAGGTGCATAAACAAAACACTGAAGCCACAACGTAGAATGTAAGTTTGAACTGACATTTACAAGGTGAAAGCTGATCCCCTACATCACACCTTCATGAATATCTTGCTGGAGGAGGTGGCGGCACCACAAAAAGTTTGTGAAAGGTGCACAACAAAACCTGGCTTCAATGGATATATACATGGTCAGTGAGGACGTGGCAGCTGTCTCACAGTCATTGGCACCACGCACATTCCTCCTCAGCAGGGTCCCTCAAGTGAATACCACTTTGGAACACAGTGGGCTAAAATACCACGCAGAATACTTACACTTCATTCTTTCAGTTCAATAATCACGTAGACAAGTCTTAAAATGGGTGCTCATAGAAGAGACATGAAGTTGGTTTCATGCTGCGCAAAGGCTATCGAAAATGAAGCCACTGCTATAGGTCGCATTTATGCATACAATGGATGGTTTCGAACATCTAATTTTCTTGCACCCGAGAAAATTAGTTAAAATCTTGAGTGCCTAAAAAGCAAGATTCAAAGAACATCTTCCATGCACTACAAGGCACTTTCCTCACCACTTATTTTTTCTCTTTATTGTGCAGCTCAATGTACAGGACTGTTTTTACTATTTACTAATCGTAGGCTGCAATCAACCTCTCCCCAAGCCATTTTGTTTTTTGAACCGTGGCCCTTGCTATAATTTTGGTGTTTTTGGCAGGTTGGCGGCATGCCTCCCTTGTCTTGCGCTGCTGATGATCCATTCAATCATCCCAACTAGGAAAATGGTTGCATGCCTGCTGTAGCTTCTTGTGTTGCCTGCTGGTCTGCTCCGTGCACTGCTGACATAGCTGTGACCTGTATCGAAATGGATGGCATCATTGAACGGTGCGCAAAGCTTTTGTACAGATATTTAGAGAGCAATTATGTACTCCTAAATTCCAGCACACTAACATGCGTATTTACAAGGAGGGTTCTAGCAACAGAACATATTCAATGACTCTGGCTTTCTCATGAAACACACAGTTACGATCAGCTGCCCGCGGCCGTGTTGACGCTGAAGTCATTACTTAAACCAAAGACAAGACACAAACAATGAACTCACAGGACAGGAAGCCAAAAATGTTTTCAAAGGTCGTGCTTTAACAAGACATGACTTTAGCAGTTTGAATATTAAAGACTGAACAACAACACAAAATGAGTAAATGTTTTTGCGTAAGAACAGCTTCGGAACAACGAGTGCATGAAGGTAGTTTGTGTATTATGGAAATGGTACCCAAGAGGCACTATTTAGTTGCTATTTAGGCAAGCACTGTCTTTAGCACGTAATTTCAAACTGTTCCTCTGCTTCGGCACGCTTGTGTGGAGGCACTGGAAAAAAAAGGTTCCTTCAATTTCACACGCGTACCTGGCTATATCTGGGCATGAGACCTCGGTTAGACAGGTGATGATTGGTACTTGTGGGCGTGTAATGTACACACACGGTGCTTAGACAAATCAGTGTGCGTGTTTGGTCATCTAATAGCAACATTCTGCACGGAAATTTTCCCAAAATTAGGAACTCCCGTAAAATGCAGCCCATTGCTCCAGAACGCCCTGCATTTTTGCCGCTCTTAGCAAGACGAGGCCGTTTCGGGAAGGTTACCACGAATGAAATAGGAGACTTTTTTCGCGGTGTGGCCTGATAAGATACCCTGTTTCCTACGTTTGTCGCTCTTAACATATAAAATTAACATTTGCTCACAGAAACAGCTCTACAGTCCGTCAATTTGACATCAAGAATACAAGAACAGTACAACAAAAAAAGCACGTGATTAACCATCCGGTCAATAAAACATCGTCTACGTGTTAGCGACGAACCGAGGGGTTATGGTCGAGTTCCGTGGTCGAGTTGGCCGTTATGGCTTCTTTAAGGCACCAAAGCAAACGATCAGCGTCCTTTCACGATTTTTTCAGCACGCTGACCGCACGTCGGGCAAGGCGACAACAGTTACACTTATGGGTGGAAATGAACAACAACCATGTATACTTACTTGGGTTTATATGACGCGTCGCTCCGGTACTAGTGGTCTTCCAGAACGAAATTTAACGCTGTACTGCGGCCCTGCAGCAGAGACATGCCACTGCCGACTCGCACGCAAAAAAAATAACAAAATAAAACAAGTACGCTTCGCCGCCGAATTGCCGGCTCAGCTAAACTCAGCCGTGTATACCGTTCACAAATCTCTTCCCCTCTTATAAAAGTACTTATAAACCCTAATTGAAACTTAACGTACATATTGTTTATGCGACTAATAGTTTATACAGTAATAAACATTAGTTGTAGCTTTTAATTTAAAACAAAGTATTTTGAGTCAAGATGTCGGCATAGACAAGCCAAGTTCGAAAATCAAACGTCTATCTGGCATGGCCGCCCTCATGGGAGTTGAAGTAGACGATCCACGGCTCGCATAGACACTAGCGCCAGTGTCTGTCCCTCTAGTGTATATTAGTATGAATCTCTATGGTACAGGGTACCACGAATGTTTAAAAGCATCAGGTCGACATGATTATTCCCCGATCTTTTTGGATTGTTGCGCAGGTGTGAACGGTGAAGTTAAAATAAACTGAAAAGGGAAATGCTGATAGAGTGCATAAAATTAGTGGAAAGGGATACCGATTTTTAGTAGAAGTCACCAATAGAATATGTTGTGCAGAGCAGAACTAGTAAATGTGTTTTACTAGAAATCTAACATTTTTAGCCTAAAGGAACGTAGAGGCATAGAAAATAGGGCTCTCTTAATTACGATAAGTAATTTCTGGACCGACCAAATCCCTTACTAGACACTTTAGGCAATGTGTCCTACTCAGAAACATTTCAGCTGTAAAGCTTTTATGAATGCGTATTTGAACGTTTATAAAAATGTATTGATTTGGTCAAACGTTCTCAGTCCACAGTGACTGTACCCAGAGGAGCAGCAATCGGTATCGCACCGGTGTCATCAATAGTCCCCACAGACCCTCATCAGCTGCTTAGGTAAAACAGAGCCTCATTATCCTACGCGCTGCCGCACTCTCGGTTATCACAACCTTGCCCAGAGGTAGTGTTGCATTGGGCTGCTTTTTAACCTTTCGCTCTCCTACTGCATGAGCCTACCGTGGTCCGAAAAGAGGTGTTGTCACGGTGATTCGATGCTCCTTAGTGTTCTATTTATATCTGCAAAGCTTACTCATATGGGTGGGCTATTCTGGAAAGGTGGAGTGCCAGGTTTGGAATGCAACAGCAATTGTGGGAACCAACCTCAGTAGTTGTGAAGGTCTACCTGTCTCTTTCTTAATTTCCAGTTATGTGTTCATGTAGTGAGGCCCCAGCAATGACGTCTTTATTTGTTGGTTATATTCAACGTGCCTAACATTTGTTTACCATGCCATGGCAGCTTAGTGGCTAAGTTGTCGTGCTGATGAACCGAAGGATGCGGTTTGATCCAGACAGTGGCAGCCGAATCAGATCTAGAGGCAAAAAAATATTGCCCAAGTGTTGAGACTTCAATTCACGTTTTCAACATGCTATCAATTTATAAGCCTTTTTTAGGGAGCATGTATGTGCAGGTGTAGCTTTGCTGCATTAGATTCACAAAAGGTTAATTTTTTTACCGTCACCTAATGAAATCATGTTGTCGTTAGGCCCACAAAATATTCGTACGAAAGCAGTTGAAACGTGTTCATGCACATACCCGCTTTCGTCATCCACATGAGTTTTTTACTGATCATGAAAACAGCGCATGCTCATTCCAAATTCCAGAAATCATATTCTTCTCCACGATCGAAACACCATCTTTTACATTTTATATCCTTGCTACATCATTTGCTGGCAGCAAGGAGGGCGGCTTCACATAGTTCTGTAAAGACAATTTGTCTGCACGGTCACTCACTATTTTCAGGTGTGTGGTATGGTTTTAGTTGTCATGTGGCATGAAGTGAAATATGTGAATGAAAGCACGCTTTGGTTTTTATTTTCTGCGGTGTATATTGAAGAGAGGAGCAAGTGACTGTGTCGCATGGCTGGTTTCCCTTTTTTTTCTTTTCATTAGTCAAATGACTCCCTAGCTGCCCCACTAGCAGTGGGTGCCCATATATACAGTTTTATACTTGTATTGACCACGTCTGAAATCATCAATATAGAAATGCATTTATTGCTACATCAGGTGTTTCATTGGTACCAAAAACTTGTGTTATGCGTCGTTATAGGCTGAAAGTCACTGGTGTGTAGTGTTGTAACCTCGAATTAACATCACCCTTGATTTCTCTATCAGCATCATCATCAGCCGCCTATCTACGCCCACTGCAGGGCAAAGGCCACTGTAATAGCTATTCAATTACTAGCTCCTGTGCTAGCCGCGAATAATATATCCCCACAAACTTCTTGATCCCATCTGACGATCTGACTTCCTGCCGCCTCCTGCCATGTTGTCTTTTCTAGCGATCCACTTGGTTCCCCTAATGACCAACGGTTATCTCGCCTTCACATTAGATGCCCTGCACACAACCATTTATTCTTATAATTTCAACTAATATGTCGTTAACACGTGCTTTTTGTCTGACCCACTCCACTCTCTTCCTGTCTCCTAATGTTACACTCATTATCTCCCCTTCTATTGCCTTCTGAGTCGTCCCTAATTTAAGCTAGACCCTTTTATTGAGCCTCGAAGTTTCTGTACCGTATGTGAGTGCCCGTAAGATGCAGGTGCCATACACTTTCTTTTTCAGGAAGAGTGATAGGCTGGCAATCTGTATTATACCAGCGTTAAAAGCTCTATTACAACACAGATTTGTCGGTACCCAAGCCTAGATTGAAGAAATCGCTGGCAAGGGAGGTGCTACCGCAACCGTCTGCGCAAGGCGCCTACTCAAGCTTCCATTGAAGGTCAACTTGGCACAGGAGTTCTCCTGGTTTGGGAAAAACGTAAAGCACGCTTTTTCCCACCTGCAAGTGCCATCTTGCACTGTGGGTAACTAGGTATCTTCGTGTTGTTACAGAGATCAAATTCTTTCACCAGACAATGCATTGAGCCCGTATATTTATTGTGAGTCATATCTTACACAAATATCAGCTTTGTGGACAACCTGCGCTTTCTTGTTCTTTATTTTTTTGAGAGGTATTAAATTTCTTTCAGTCTTTGGACCAAGAAATCTGTACTCACTCTCTGACCAATCCTGTCTGCAAACATTTTGGAGGTTTCTGGTACCACAAAGAAGTACGCAAACTGTTCAAGAATCCCTAGCATAACTGAAGGATGGAAGAACGCACCATCGAACTACCACTGAATCATTTCTGTGCTTCTATGCATTGTTATTTGGTGTTATTGTTCTTTGACAGTATAACTTGGTGTGAATAATGACGACGTGTAAATCTGTCTTTTTGTAACTATTGTGACAAGATCTTGCACCTTGGCAAAGGAAATAACTTCAGTGAAGGAGCGAAGATTATCCAGGTCTTCGGTTCTGGCCAACCTATCCTCCAGAGATACGCCCCACTGCCAAGCTAAGCTGGTACATAGCCTTGAGAAAGAGAGACGACGACGCTGAGAGCCTTGCGGACGTGCGCGCTGTACCTTGAACATTGGATCTGCCTTAGATACCGGCTTGTATTTGCATGGTAATGCATTTAATGGCGAACAGTGCCTTCATTGCCATGTCACACGATTACTCAATCATTTCTGAATTCCCCGTTTTTTCGTTTGCTCCCAAATCATGTCACTTTGGGTGAAATATTGAAAGAGTGTAGCTTTGTATTATATTTGCAACCGCCATTCGAAAATTCTCTGTTTCTCAAGTTTTTGTTGTTTTATTCTTGTCCTGCCATTTCACTAGGTGTGAATCATTTTGTCACGTAATTTTTACTGCTTTTGTGACCGCCGTACAGTCATTTCTGTATATACACCTTTCCTTGTGTTGATAACCACTCTCCTACATGTGGGTTTATTTAAAGTAGCTTCAATTCAATTCAGTTCAATTTATTCAACATCTCAACGATGTGTGGGGCACCGGCAAAAAGCCAATAAAGGTTTGACAGGGCTGCGGCCCAATGCATGGCAAAAAGCACGGTCAAAAGAACAACACTGCACTGGGTTGCGAAAACAAGAATAACGGCACGGTCCGTCTCGACCACCAAAAATACAAGATTTTTGTTGTCCATTTTATTGTGCAACCACACAAAAAATACATACAGTGCGTAAACACATGTCAGAGTTTACTGTACTGTAGAAATGAGCAATATAAGTAAGATGCAATCCTAGTAAAAACCACATAAAAGTACCAGCAACTAAGCAGAAAAACACACGCACAAAGAAAAGAATGACAAGGCATAAGTATAAGAAACCTTCCTGATGGCATTAATATTGCTCGCAGGTACTTAAGAGATATGGATAATACATCTATGTTATGATGTCGAGCTAATTCATTTGAAAAGTCGACATTTTACCATTTGGTCACTGTAATTTGCTGGCATTTAGAAATTATCTATTCTTCGCTATGGCGAGTGGGATATTGCGGGATATATTTTTCTTGACGACATACAGTAGCGAAAAACTTGTGGTTTTTGCTTACATCTAGGTTGTAGTAACGGCAAAGTAGAAAATTTTATAGTTGATCAACGGGAATCACATTGAATTGTTAAGCATGTTACTTGTGTGACTTAGATAGGGCCCTCTGCATATCATTCGTACAATACGTTTCTGAAGTACGAGTAGCCATTGAAGGTTTTCCGCGGTAGTTCCCCAGATTAGTGACCCATAATTTAGTTGAGACGAAAATAAAGAATTATAAAGCATAACCTTGACCGGAATTGATAATTGCAACAGTGGCGGCCGAGGAAGCTAATTGTACTGGATAACGTCTTCAGCAAATATTTCGGGTGGCTGTCCCACGTCATATTTTCGGAAACACACACACATAAAGTTTTGATAGACTTCACAATTTCTGTTTGGATGTTATTTATTACGCGGGTGGAACCTAACGGCTTTGGTTTTGTTGATGTTTAATTTCATATCATTGTTTTTATCCCAGTGATTATTTCGCCCGAGTTTGATAAGCTCGTATAGCTAGGTCTGTTCCTGAGCTACCCAAAAAAACAGACTGGTGTCATCTGCATATATGATACACGTTGCAGTGTCATCAATAGGTACGATTTAATTAATGTATAAAACAAACAGAAAAGGACCCAAAACTCTCCTTTGGGGGTATTATTCTGCTGTTATTCGTTTGAGGTACGCAAGTGAGGCCAAACCCAAGCATTTCAATTATCGACGCTGCCCTGAGTGACAACATATGAAAGGTCTCCACAACAAAACTGCTTGAATCACCGACCATAGATTGTTCCGCAAGCAAGTGTTCCAGTATTATTCATTAAATAAGCGTAGATTTGTATGTGGGCGCAAGCGGTTTGCCGAATTTGGTTTTTAAAGACATGTGCACTATTCCGTTCGTAATGCATGGACTTTTTCCACCGTCTGCTTCTGTACCGGTCGCAATTTCAAACATTTGTACTACAAACCATCATTGTAAATACAAACGCTTCTTCGATGTTACCTATTGTAATACAGTATAATTACATTGTATGGTTTTATAAGACGTTGCTTCAGTTAAATTTGCGTTTTTTTTCTTTTCGAGTCTCCCTTACTCAATCTTCCTATGGCGACCTGTGGGGTAACGTGAAAAAATAAATTAAATATTGTACACAGTTGTTGCAAATGAGTAAAAGAAAACTTCGTTTTAGTTGTCTCGACGGCATCTTCGGCAGGCCTCAATGTACTTCAGTATGATCTGGTTTCACAGTACTGCTGTCAACCCGTCAGTACTCTGGCGAGGACAGAATATTTTCCTGTGTTCACAATTACTTATGCCGTGCGAGCATTACTGTCTGGCAGGAACAGATTTTATTGAGTGCACATGATGCACGCTAGCTGACTGGTTCAGTTACTAAATTTTAGATAGTTATGGTGGCGATTTCTTTCGAAAAAAATTAAAATTAGGTATAGAAAAATGGTGCAATCTTCAGCTGGTCCGCAGCTTTTTTAAGAAAACCTCCAACGTTTTCGTGCTTAGCATGCATAAAAAATAGCGTTTTGAACCACAAAAAGTACGAACTTTCATAACATCTGGCGCAACCTCCAATCAAACCCAGCGAATAATTTTAACCATATTAAAATTGCAAACACGTATTTCAGAGAACTCAATTGTTTAGCTTTCCGCCGAAAAATTCCCAGGTTGACTTTGGCCTTATCGTGTCGAAGTGTTGTTTAGTCGTGCAGTGTAGCAATTTGTGGCTCCAAAGACGAATATCAAAATTCCTAACAATTTTCTGCGTCTGGGCCACTTTTGTTGCCGCCTAAGAAGCTTTGGTCTTCCAGCGCTCTATTGTATAAGAAACACCAGAAGACTCTTTTGAAGTTGCTAGAAACATGGTGCGACCTTTCTGCGAGTTTCTCGGGCCAGCCTGCTGCACACGTACAAAAATATAAAAAACCGCACGTGAAACGAACGACACGCTGATAAAAATGCCATCGCTTGTTTTGGAGCACACCAGTGGCCGGATTACAATCACTAATGTCGAAAATTGTTGTGATAACATTGTCACGGCGTCAAAGATGAGGCAGTCGTCTTGAACGAAAAGGACGTTTATTGGAGCGAAGTTGCGCTCCTCTAACAACTCAAAAGTGCACAGGCGGCGAAGCACCAGTCAACAAAGTGACGTGCGTCGGCGAGCGTCGCAGAATCGAATACCCCGGCGTCTGCTCTGCAGGATTTTATCTTTGGGGACGCATGGTTCTCGAACCGTCGATTTACATCTAGAACATTGTAGATCCAAGAAATATATTCTAGGCTGTTCATGTTAGATCGGCATGCTCTCAATATCAGAAGAGATAACACATGCGGCACAGAAAGAACGAATGGAACACGCGCTTCCCTTGGCACAGAGATAACACAGATAGGCGCAGCCGGGCGGCAAACGTAAAACATAAACAATCAAACCCAATGCATGGTTCGCGGCATTACCCCACCTGTAAGAGTGCATCAAACCGATCCTGACATAAGCAACAGTCCGAACAAATAAAAAAAATAAAGTCCGTCATCGTGCGTAGAAAGATTTTAAGCGAACCACGTGGATGACTTTGGACCGCGTGCGTCGTCGTGATGTTCCAGAATCACCATCGGGGATCACCTCGTACGTAAGTTGGCCAACACGTTGTAGAATTCGGTAGGTTCCGAAATACCGTCGCAGAAGCTTCTCACTGAGTCCGCGTCTTAGGATGGGTGTCCAAACCCTCAAACGACCACCTGGGCGGTACTCGGCGTGTGGGCGACGAAGATTATAGCGTCCGGCATCCACCAGCACCAGCTGCTGGTCTGTTATACAAACTCGAGCAAGCTGGCGGGCCTGCTCGGCACGTTGAAGGTATCCTTGGACGTCTGCGTGGAGGTCGTTGTCTTCTTAGTACGGAAGGACGGCGTGGAGCAGCGTAGTCGCCCGTCTTCCGTAGACAAGCTCGAACGGCGTCATCTGCGTAATTTCCTGCGTCGCTGTATTATACGCAAACGTGACATACGGGAGGACTTCGCCCCAAGTCCTATGTTCAACGTCAACGTACATGGACAGGATATCCGCAATCGTTTTGTTCAGACGTTCCGTTATTCCGTTCATTTGGGGGTGGTACGCCGTCGTTCTTCGGTGATCCGTGTTGCTGTAGCGTAAGATTCCTTGCATAAGTTCCGCAGTGAAGGCAGTTCCTCGGTCCGTGATTAGGAATTCATGGGCTGCATGTCGGTGCACAACTTGGTTTATAAAAAAATTGGCGACTTCTTGTGCAGTTCCTGTAGGAAGAGCGGCGTTCTTTGCATAGCGCGTCATGTAGTCCGTCGCTAAGGTAATCCACTTGTTCTCTGATCGTGACGTCGGGAACGGACCTACAAGATCCATTCCAATCTGTTAAAAGGGTCTCGACGTCACGGCGATCGGTTGCAGAAGTCCGGTGGGTCTTGTCGGCGGCGTTTATTGTCGCTGGCAGTCACGGCAACTCCGAACATACTGGGTGATGTCGGATGTAAGGTGGGACCAGAAGTACTTCGCCTTAATTTTTGCAATAGTGCGAGCTGTGCCGAGATGTCCGGAAGTCGGGTCATCGCGGGAGGCTTCCGAAATTTCGTCACGAAGGACTGCGGGGAGAACAAGTAGATAATTTGTTCTTGTTCCGGGGCTGAAATTCTTCTTCACGTGGACGGAGTGTTTCAGGCTGAATGCAGGTAAGTTCCTCTTGAACGCCCTAGGCCCGGCGACATTGCGTCCTTCACGGTAGTCGATCATGACGTGCAAGTCGGGGTCGGCACGCTGCTGGACGGCTAGGTCGCTCTCCGTAGCGACTCTGAAGAACGCGCTGTCTTCATCTGAGTCTTGTGGTGGTGGGTTGACGCGGGCGCGGGACAGGCAGTCGGCGTCGGAGTATTTCCTGCCGGATTTGTATACGATTGTAACGTCGAACTCTTGCAGGTGCAAGTTCCACCGCCCAAGGCATCTAGAGAAGTCCATCAAATTGGGGAGCCAACACAGCGCAGGGTGATCTGTCGCAACCTTGAAGGGTCTACCATGCACGTATGGGCGAAATTTTGAAATGGCCTGTATGATAGCCAGGCACTCTTTTTCAGAGGCAGAGTGGTTTTTCTTTTCTTTCGACAGACACCGGCGTGCATAGGCGATTGCCTTTTCGCAACCGCTTTGCTTTTGGACGAGGGCGGCACCCAAACCTTTATCGCTGGCGTCCGTGTGTATTTCCGTTTCGGCGTTTTCGTCAAAATGTGCGAGCACGGGCGGGTTTTGCAGGCGTTGTTGGAGCTCGCAGAATGCTTTTTCTTGGGCGTTTTCCCCGGCGAAATCGGTGCTATCATTTTTCAGGCGCGTGAGCGGCTCTGCAGTGCCTGCGAAGCTTGCGACGAAACGCCGCTAGTAGGCGCACAGTCCGAGAAATCTTCGCACGCTCTTTTTGTCCTTCGGCCTTGGGAAGTTTGCTATGGCTGATGTTTTCGCCCGGTCTGGCAGGACTCCCGCGGTGTTGACGACGTGTCCCAAAAACTTGAATTCCTCGTAAGCTAAGCGTCCCTTTTCGGGCTTCAGCGTTACCCCGACGAGCGAATAGCCTCGAGTACATACTCCAACCTGGCAAGGTGTTCATCGAATGTCCGGGCGAATACCACAACGTCGTCGAGGTATGCGAGGCAGGTGTGCCACTTCAGGCCAGCTAGCACAGTGTCCATGACTCTTTGAAACGTGCTGGCGCCAGGCGCAGCCCAAAACGGCGTCACCTTGAACTCGTATATACTGTCCGGGGTTATAAATGCAGTCTTCTCTCGGTCTCTCTCGTCCAATTTAATTTGCCAGTAGCCGGTCTTCAGATCCATCGATGAGAAGTACTTCGCGGTGCAGAGGTGGTCGAGGGCGTCGTTGATTTGTGGAAGTGGGTACACGTCCTTTTTGGTGATTTCGTTCAGTCTCCGGTAGTCAACGCACAACCTTAAAGTGCTGTCCTTCGTCTTCACAAGTACGATCGGCGCAGCCCACGGACTTTTCGATGGCCGTATTACGTCGTCGCTGAGCATGTCGGCGACTTGAGTCCGGATGGCTTCGCGCTCGGGTGACCAGACGCGGTACGGTGACTGTCGGGTAGGTCGGGCTCCATGTTCGGTTATTATCCGGTGCTTCGCCAGAGGTGTCTGACGTAACTTTGAGTTCGACGAAAAACAGTCGCTGTAGCGATGCAGCAAAGCCAACAACTTGTTCCTTTCTTCTTGCGGTAGCGCCGGATTCACGTCGAAGGGGTGCGGAAACTCGAAGGTATCTTCGGGTGCGGGTTCAAAGTCGGCAACTGCGATCACGTTAGTTGCTTGGTGCCTTTCTTCGAGGAACGCAATTGCAGCACCCTTGTTTAAAGGCTGGTACTCCTCGGTGAAATTGGTGACCAAAACGTGGGATTTGCGTTGCTTAAACAGCGCAATATCTCTTGCAACAGACACACCGCTGTCGAGAAGCAAGCTTTGGTCACTCTCCACGATAGCGTCGACGTCAGGAGCAGCACCTTCACAGTAGACGGTGATCATCAAATTTGCGCATGGTGGCAGGGTGACATGACCATCGGCGATCCTTACAGCTGCACGGTGTTCCGGGTTCGGTTCCGGCGTAATGGAGTGATCAGAGGAAAAAGTTATAGACTTGGTCTGGAGGTCAATTATTGCGCCGTTGTCCGTCAAAAAGTCCATTCGGAGAATTTCTTTGCGGGAGCAGTTAGGCAAGATAACGAACGCGGCAGGGTGCGCCATGCAGTTTATGATGACGCGTGATGTGCACGTTCCACTTGGCATTACGAGGTGACCTCTTGCTGTGGGTATGTGTGGATTGTCCGATCTGGTCTTAACTTTCTTCAGCTTAGACGCAAATGGTCCGTTCATTACTTAGTAGTCGGCTCCCGTGTCTAGGAGGGCGACTACATCAAAGCCCACGATGGGCACCATGACATCGGATGCCGCCTTCCTCGAGTTCCGGGTGCATCGGGGCGTCGCATCTCGGCTTGTGCGTGAGGACGGTCGGGCACTGTCCCTCGCCCTTGTCGTCGTCTTCTCAGCGGGCGTCTCGGTCAGGTCGGGTACGCGTCGCGCCGTGTTTCTGTCGTGTTATGGAGCCTCGTCAGGGCTAGGTCGGGTCGTCGGGGTGAGGGCATGTGGTGAATCACTGTCTGCGGCTCATCATTGCGTCGTTGGAGGGTTTCCGGTTTGTCGCAGTAGAGCAACTTCGTCTGCAGAAGTTGCTGCTTTTAGTTTCCCGCGCGTGGGCTGGGGGACCTTCCATGGGCGAAGTTAGCATTGCTACGGCGGTTCGGTGATTAGTATGGTTAATGGGATGGCGAACGGTTGAACCAGGCTGGGCCGTGGCTGGTTTCAGATAGATACTCGTCGCTCTCACGTGGTCGTTGGCAAGGGAGAGGGCGAGGTGCATCGACGGTGAAACCACACAGTCCGAGTCTCTAGTATGGGCAGCGACTGCTGATGTGGTCGGCCTCCCTGCAGTGATTGCACAGAGGACGATTATCGGGAGTTCGCCATACGTCCGTCTTCCTCGGCGTCTGGTTTCGGGCTACCCGGGGTGGGCGGGTGGGAGTGGGCGGCGGTACGGCGCGGCTTCTTGACGACGTGTTGCAGCATGGTGGGGTCGACGAACAGCCCCGGAGTATTTCATAGCTTGTGGTTCGCGGGTACTTCGGATGGCGTAGAAGTTCCCAACGCTTTTTGCACTTCTTCCCTAATTACATCGGTAAGGGTAGCGACTTGGGGCTTTGGCGACGTTTGCAGAAATTTCCGCAGCTCCTCTCTTACTACTCCGGGTATGGTCCCGCGTAGGCTTTCAGCCGGAATCAGCATGTTGTCGACGTATTTCGCATTATCCGCCCCAACAAAGTTCCGGTCGTACTGCGTAGCACGCATTTCCAAGCCCTTCTCAATTGTACTGGCTTGGTTCACGAATTCGGACACGGTTTTTGGTGGGTTTCGGACCAGTCGAGCAAACAGTTCCTCTTTCACACCGCGCTTAAGAAGCGTAGCTTCTTTTGTTTCGTCATTTTGGGGTCCGCGTGGCGAAATAGTTGCTGCATCTCCTCAACGAAGATCACGACCCCTTCGTTGGGGCGTTTCCAACAAAACGGCGGATCGTTCTTTCCCCACGACGGTAGCGAATGATTTGAAAAATTCGCTCTTAAAAACAGTCGATTCGGTTAGGGAGCTTCCATGTTTCTCAAACCACGTTCGGGCCGTATCTTCTAAATAGAAGAAAACATGGCAGAGGGTTTTTTTTGTCATCCACCAGTTAAAGATGCGACGCTTTCGACTTTCATTAACCAGTCCTCAGGGTCGTTTCCGGGGGATCCGCGGAACGGTGGGGGATTTCCGTGGCTGTTTCCGGGACGAGGGCAGGATCTGAATCGCTGGTCATGGTGCCTGCGTTTATCATGGTGGTGGTTGCAGTGGTTGTTCTTATGAGTGTGTCTGGCAGGAAACTGAACGCCAGTGGAAGATCTTGCAGTCGGCGGCTGGCTCTACTTGGACTCGCTTGGCGGCTTCCAGATGTTGTTTGGAGCATAGAGGGTGCGTACCCAGCACCTCCGCCAGATGTCACGGAGCCAAAGATGAGGGAGGCGTCTTGAAGGAAATGTGCGTTTATTGGACCGAACTCGCGATGCCCTAACAACACAAAAGTGCACAGGCGGTGAAGCAGCAGTCAACAAAGTGACGTGCGTCAGCGAGCGTCACAGAATCGAATACCCCGGCGTCTGCTCTGCAGGCTTTTTATCTTTCCGCGCACGTGGTTCTCGAACCGTCGATTCACATCTAGAACATTGTAGATCCAAGAAGAATATTCTAGGCTGTTCACGTTAGATCGGAATCCTCTCTCTATCAGCAGAGAACACATGCGGCACAGAAAGAAAGAATGGAACACACGCTTCCCACGGAACAGAGATAACAGAGACCGGCGCCGCCGGGCGGCAAAAGCAAAACATAAACAAACAAACCCAATGCATGGTTCGCGAAAATATGCATCTAGATGCATGTGTATTGATATTTATTTAGGCATCATAAGTGAACACCTGCTGTGGTGGCTCTGTGGCTAAGGCGTTGCGCTACTGAGCACAATGACGCGGGTTCGATTCCCCGACCGAGGTGGCCGCTTTTGTGATGGAAGCGAAAAGCAAGCACACCCGTGTGTACGAGATTTCGACGCACGTTAAAGATCCCTAGGTGTTGAAAATTAACATGGAAGGCACCCCTCATCGCCTGCGTTGCGTCGGCGCCCTAAACCCTATACTCAATCAATCAATCAACAACCGGGTTATCTATTACTGTGACCGCTTTTTTGTAAAATTGGCTCGTTTAAGACCTTCAATGAAGTATTAAAAAGGATATTTTTCTATTTCTGTCGAGCCCGTCCGCGGCGGGCATCTCCCTGCTCAAGTCGCCACAGTAGTTGATTAGGCAAGTCGGCTAGAATTCCTACAACACGCGAACGACATATTCAGCACGTTCAAGGCACATGTTGTCTTTCGGCTAACTTTCAAAAGGCGGCTCGCTGTTCCGTGAAATATTGTTCCGTGAATTATGGGGTAAGATGCAGACATAGGAGTCACTCTCTCTTATCATGACAGTACTTCGTGAGAATCAGTGGTAGAAAGCTTCGTCTTGAAGTGGAGATAACTTATTGATGGTGATTATGATAATTGTGCTAAGAACAATTATTCTGATGGTGATATCAGGGCTTCCAAAGCATATTAAAGGATGACTTATAAATGAGCAGCTTGGATGACTTGCGCAATACAGCACACAGCAAAAACGATTCCAAAAAAAATGCTTACCGCAAATGCCTGCAATAAAGACGGAGAATTCTGTTTTGATTGGGTAAAAACTGATTGCTACAGAAAGGTTCTCTAAATGCTGTCGTGGCAAAGAAACATAGAATAAGTTGTCCAAAACAGCTAGTTTCAAATATATTGAACGTTATTTATTTGGCACATTCCAGTAAACGGTACCTTGAGAAATAGCGAAGGTTCATAGCTTGTGACAATACTTTGTCAACGCAATTTTGGTTAGGAGGTCACGTACCCGGATGCACTGGGTACAAGAATGCTTGGTAAGCTTTTTTACGAACTAATGACTGTTACAATCCCAGAATTAAAGCACACTCCCGAAGTACTTGATAGAACATTGTACAAACCGAAGGCAAATCACCGATATCTGAGCTTTACATGAGGCGTAAGATCTCACTAAGGCGCCGGTGAGCAGTAAACGCAGGTTGATGTAATAGGAATTACTCATTGGCGGCTCCTCGCTACTGAACTCAAAGGCAGCATTGCTCTTATTTAGTGCGCCCCGGTTGTAACAGGTGGTGTGCGGGAGAAAAAGCCGCAGCGGATCTCTCTAGGTCCATCTCTTCGGCGCCCCCAGGAGTACAGATGGCTTGGGAAGCGGAGGCTGATGAAGCAGCACCAATTCCTTCAGTGTTCGTTTACAACGCAACCGACTTTGTCTCGCCCTGCTGAGTGGTGACGTGTGCTGCTTCCGGATGCTGCCTAGGGGTGTGAAGGGCAGGACGTAACGGCTGGAGGCATTCTGCGCCGCTTCACGACCCTTTCGCCGAACAGCGTCAGCATATTTTCCGGAATAGAAGAGGGCAAGGCTTTACAGGCCTCTGCCAAGACGGTATATTCGTTGACATTGATGTTGGTTTCTTTGTATAAAGTCATCGCACGAAGGTGAATACGCGGCATGAGGTCCGTTCAAGGTAGAGCAAGTAAGGTGAAGAAGTGAGGTGAAGTGAAATTGTCACAATTCTCTGTAGGGTGGTCAGATTGGGTAAAATCCGCACATGTAACATACAAAACTAATTATCTGCATAAATTTGTAAAGGGTGTGGACACAAATCGGCGGCAAGAGTTTGTGACAGTCTCGGACTTGACGCAAAAACTGGTGATCCACAAGGATACCAGCGAAAAAAAACAACCGTAACAACAATAATAAAATCAATTGCTACCGCTTCAGGGCAGCGTTCAAAGCTTCCGATCGCAGTAAGGTGTAACCTCAGCCCCTACGTGGTAGTAGTAGTTCAACCGGTGTGTACAGATTGTGAAAACACCTCTTCTGCTGAGAAAAAAAAAGAGCGGAGGCTGATGTGGCATGCAAAAAAAATGTGTTGATGGCTTGCGAGACATCGACGGGCATATCTCCGTACAACTGTTATCATGCCAGGACAGGAGCATCTTTTGCACCTAAGGCCAGAAAATGGGGGTCTGGTCTTAGCGCATGTATTTGCATCCTGGTAAGTGGTTTGTACCCTTCCCAATGTCTCGTAAAGCCGCATGATGACAAGTCGAGTGCACACGTTTTGTTGTTAAGACTAAAGCCATGACCTTTGTTGTGTATGAAACTGTGCACATATATGGCAGCTGCTCAGATAACAATGAACTGGCTGCGATATTTTGATCAATTTAGGCAAATAGAAAATGTAAGCGATGCTTTAAAGTTTTAAAATTCGCACCTCTATTGTGCGAACCACAAGGCACCCTAGTTGACTCAAAAAGATGGAGGCTGGTAATATTGACGCACCTATTACCATCATCAGTGGTATGGGGATTCAGTGGCAGGCATCTTTTAGGTTTATTTTCATGATAATGTACATCTGACATCAGTATCGGTAAAGTTGTACCTCTTGTGTAGCTACTCTCCATCGGGTGCACCGACCACGGTCAACGAATATCTAAAATCAGTATGTTTTGTTGTACTGTTTAAAAGCGTGTCAAGCAACACCTAATGTCTGAAATTTTCTTCTGTAGCAAGATCACTGTTTTCCTTCTTGCTTTTATTTTTTGCTGCAATTGCCGCTGCCAACTCGTTAGAAAGGTGTAGAATTATTTGGTTGAGACTTGTATACCTTGCAGTTCAACGCGGATATAACAAAGGTGCCAAAAAATTCCAATTTTTCAATACATGCATGTTCCAGTTACATGCAATTCGAGAGTTAACGCTCCCGTTAATAAAGCAGAAACAAAACCGGAATACTACTCGAGTGATGGTAAACTCACACTTGAATGATATATTTGGGAGTGAAAAACTGCATAAATGTCACCTGCCGCTTTACAACGAACTTAGTCACTGCATAACACTCAAAGTATGCAAGGTCACTTATCAACCTCCCACTAATGTAACTTAGGCATCACTTTGACATTTGACACTTTTCGGTGCCCTACTTCTTTAAACCACCGAAAATAGGCGGAAAGCGCACCTTTAGTGACCTTCATGCTCTTCGCCTGACTCAAACATTTTCAGAGGCTCTACCTGGGATGGTGTACGTATAGGCGGCGTTTTTTTCCCTCGCCGGCGGATAGACCATTTAGATAGCGAGCTTGTCCTAAAATGATCGGATATCTCGTTTTCTGGCAGCAGAAGTTGCAAATATAGGCTACTTTAAAAGAACTCACCTATAGGTAAATGGTTATTAACGCTTAAAAGCGTGTGCATACAGAAATGATTGTGCCGTTGCTACAAGACCACTACAAATTACAGTGACAAAAAAATTCACACCGAGTGAAATTGCAGGACAACTAAACAAAAAATCTTCAAAAACAAACTATTGGTCAGTGATTACGAATACAACACAAATTTACATCATTGTTTCACACAAAGTGATATGCTTTGCGAACAAAAGAAAAAAAGGGGGAACCGTATAAATGGTTGAATAATAGTTATAACAATAAGACTGATTTACACGACTTCATTATGCAAACCTAGTGATATGATCGGGTAAAAATGACAAACAAATCCTAGGAAGCACATAAATGATTCAATGGTGGTTAACTAGTGCGTGCCTCCAACAGGTAGTAATGACAGGAATTCTTGCACAGTTTGCGTCGTTTTTTTCAGTGCCAGAAGCTGCCAAAATAGTTGCAACCGGAACGGTTGCAAATTTGGTAAAAATTTTGTGCCTCGTGCTCAACGTGCATTTCCCAACTGCAGACCATTGCTTTCCAGGAGCATCGCTAAAGCTAACCCCTTCATTCTTGTTTTACGAATGGGAAGGCCTTCTGGAAGTCTGGTCTTTCCCTCTTCGACCTCGAAGAGCCCCTGAAGGGTGTTTAATAGGCTCCGCTTCCTGGCTCTATCTTCAGTAGCCTCCATTCTGCCAATGTGTATAGGTTCGTGTTTTGCTTTTATCTAAAGGTGTTCCTAGGCAGTGGTGTCTAGAGCACCTAATTTAAAATTTCCTGTTTCTGTGGTGATTCTTTTTATAAAATATTTTTTTATCACGATGGCATTCATTATCCAACTCTTACTTGGCTCAGCAAAACTGTGGCTGAGTTGGACGTTCGAAGTAATGAGCCGGAAAAGGGAACTGATGTGACCTCGTGGCAGACCACCTGTGAAAACAAATCCACAGGAATATAAACAAGGTCCAAGCGGGCCTGCAACTCGCCGTGCCAATGCGTATAGTGCACTGTATTTCATTGTTGCCTGCAGCTTTGTAGTGTGGATTTACAAATTCGCGCCGATGGGTCCGCCATGCCTCTAGCAAAGAACGTTTCCCTGAAGTCCGGTGTCGATCAGGAACCCAATCGCCCGGGCTCCGGTTGATTTGCCAGGAGGCTGGCTGGACGATGGTGTTGAAGTTCTTGGAGGTGGCGGTCGAATTGACGAACTCAAGGCGTTGGAGTTGATGAAATGAAACGAAGAGTTTATATACAGCTATTTACAGTACGAAAACTGGGTACATGTGAAATAAAAAGAAAAACTTCAAACTTCAGCTAGACGCTAGCTCCGAGTGCGCACAAATAACTCGAGCTCCTCAACTTCGTCTAACTCTTCCTATTCTCGGAGCGTACACAAACTGCTCGAGAAACAACGGCCGAGACCCTGTCTCGCCGCAAGATCCGTCTAGTTGCCCGGTGCGGCGCTGCACCCTAAACCTCCGACGCGATCTTGACCTCGACTAGGGGGCTTGCAAATCCCAACCTCGCTTTAACGGCCGAGACTCCTTGTCCCGCCGGGAACTGCCCAGCTTGGCGCTCAGACGAGAACGATTTCCGAGAGCTAAGTTCGGTCTTATAAAACCTCGCGGTCACCCTCTCTCGGGAACGCCCCTGTAGCGTTCGTACAGCGCAAGTGAGTACCTCAATTTACGTAGACAGCTGTCACTCAGCACGCCACGGAATATTCAATGAGGCGCCGCTATCTTCTGGTCAACGGCACGCTCGAAGACGAGCAAGTTCGGGCCACCCCGCGTGGTGGAAGCGAAAGACGGCGACAGTGCGTCATGCTGACCAGGGCGCGACGACAATTTAGACGCCGGTAATCCCACCACCTCCGCGCGTCGAGTGGACGTTCCGGGAATCCGGCGGTGGTGTCTGCTTTCTCAATGGGGGATTATCCGTGAGGAATGCGGTGGGCCAGACAATCCGTCTCCCGTGCGCGATGCAACGAATTAGCGACGCCTGCAGTGCCGTGTCGGCAGTGCTACGTCGCTAGACAGAGCGGCTTGTTCTCACGCGCAGCCCGGGCACCCGGCTGCTAATCTCATAAGTGGACCTTAAGCCTCTTCTCTATGGCCGGTCCCCTGCATTTAAGATGCAGTTAGTCACCCCAAAAAAACAAGTTTGTGGGGGATGGCAGGAGAGAGTGGAGTACATCAAGCAGTTTAGCCCGTTCAAAGGAAACGGGTGAACTCCCTCCCCATGATCGCATCGACCATGCTAATGTGGGCATCTCCGACAATTTCGGCAACTTCTTGGTACTTTTTGAGAATGGTTGAACCCCCACTTGTATGTCCGCCACTGTACAAAAACTTCAATATTTGTTCCCGAATAACAGCACGATCTTTTTGTGTGTGTCGGAATTGCGATTTTTGTTTCCTGTAGAAAGGCGACGTCTATATGGTATTGAGGAACGTTTAGTGCCCGACACCAGCGCTTTGCGGAGATGTGACCCACGACATAATTAGTGGCAAGCTTAAGTGAATTCTGAAGAGTAGCCTTCGTGGTTTGAAGGGCACTTGGAGAGAGGGCTCACCTGACTGTTTCAATGCGCACGCCTGGAATTGCTGCCATACGCTAATGTTTCTTAACGTTTTATGCGGGTGTTCGCTGCGCCGCCGTTGTATCGTGGTCATGCCCGTAGCCACGACATGTATGGCGGCATGGTGTATTGTAGCGTTTCCGGTAGAGTCCAATATGGTATCACCGCAGGCACAGTGGTGGTTGATTGGGAGCTTCAATTAGGATGGAATTCCTATTTATAGTGGACTGGTGGGGGACCGCTTCAAACGATGTTAAAGTCCACGTGATCACATGAAAACGTGATCACATACCTCGCGCACATTGTTATGTGCGCGAGGTAAAGTTTTTGTCATCCTTCGCTGATCACCCCCTGCACCCGGCCCAAACATTGGAACTGCCAAAACAGGAGCTGGTCATGGACTTCAGGTTCCACCTAAGGAACGTTCGCCACTATTTCCTGGTGGCTGGGGTTAGTCAATAGGAAGTGCCTCCATTTCATCGTAATCTCTGAGTGCACCGCCAAATTTTGCATGTTTTGTTCCGACGTGAATGCTGCCAACCAAATTTGGTGTAATTAGAACGGCCGCAGGCAAGAGGTCTGTAATGCGGGCGAGCGCTGAGGTGAAATATTGTCCTTTGTATGACCATGTGGCTGGGGCACCATCGAGGAAACGTGAATTTTCAGACCTCTTGCAGGTAGGAAGTCGCGGGAGAGGGGTGCGAAGATAGGCAGCCGGGCTCGGGCCGGTCACAGGGAAAACGGTGCGACGCGACCACGTCTCATGCTTGCCGGGAGCTCTCACTTCATGTGACTTGCCCTGTCGGCAGCTATGATGCTATTTGCTGAAGGCTAGCACCCCAGCTAAAACACGATAACAAATGTTGCGCTGATTTTTTATGAGACAATATAATAATTACGGACCCGAAGGAATTTTAAACCATTTTGCCAGTGAGTAAAACTTTTCTTCGACAGCTTTGTAAACACTACAGAGGATATCATAATTCATGTGTTTTGATCAGCAGGCAGCTTTTTAAAAGAAAAGTAAGGATGAAATAATGAAAGCTTACTCTTTAGCCCAGACACTTGCTGTGAGGGCATTCTGTTACCTGCTTCTTTTGTGTGAGGAAAGTACGGGAAACAAAAACATATGTGCTTAGTATCAGTTGTATGATATCCGTAATGTCCACGGTTTTTATTTATGTATTTATTTATAGGATACTGAAATCTTCACGTAAGAAGCGTTAGGCAGGAGCGAACAGGCATAATCTATACAAAAAAGGCAAACAGATGTAGTTCTAGAAAACTATGCAAGATAACGCGCATACAACGAGCAAACGAACAAATTTTGTTTGCATTGGAGAATAATACGGCAATATATAACGCAGAAATGGCGAAACTCAAAGGAAACAAATTGTGCACTTAGTGCAACAACAAACCAACATGCGGAGCACACTGAAAAGCAAAAAACGGGAGAAGCTAAGCCAAATTTAAAATAAAGTGCAAACCACTGGACAAGCGAAGCTCCCAAACAGGTCAAACCAAACACTAAACATATACAGGGGAATGTCGTACTGTTTGAGTATCTTCCTTGCGGAAATAAATGATTGCAGTTGGCGCTGTACAATTTCAGCAACCAGTCTATTCCATTCACGGGGGGTACAGGGCATATATTTTCATACTAATGAAACTAGAGGCGACACTGGCGCTGCAATCGTTCAACCCCCATTGAGCTGATTGTGTGACGTAGACTCATGATTTTCGAACTTGGCTTAACTTGAGGCTTGACAATTGTTATGTGATACGCTTCGTACTTTTCCGCGCCGTCAGTTTCGGTTTCGGCGTCGAAAGCTTTGCGGGTCATTCCGGGGCAGAATTGCTGTTTGCGTCCGATTCCACCTGCTGCAGTGCGCAAATACTTCACGGCTGGAATGAATGGATACGGGAAGCACTCCGCGCCGGGTAGTGCGTTCCATCCTAGTCACGTTCATGACCACGGAACACGCTAGCGCCGAAGACAAATAAAAATCTTGTATCAGCAGTAAGTATGTAAGAACTGCCGGTGATTTTTTTATGTTGCGGGAGCGTCCACCTGCGCGTGGGTCGGCACCTTATCATGGGAGAAAGCGGCAAAACAAGCGAAAGTAGGCCGCTAGCATAGGACGATGCCACCAGTGCAACCGTCGTCTGCTAGGCTGTTCCCTCAAGCACAAGACAGCCGACACAGTCCCTTTCTGTTCTGATCAGCTGCGTGTAGTCACCGGTGTAACCAAGGCTCACGCGCAATCGCTGTGACCGCCCGTAACCATGGACGCATACGGGGTGTTTCAAGCTGAAGGTAAAAACAATGTAATGAAATGAATACTCTGTATATGCAGTGCAGTATGATCTCGTTAAGCCGTACCAGACAGGGAGACAAAAATGTACCTCTGCAACGGTAGAATGGCTTTACCTATTGCAACAGAACGTGGCCAAATGATTGCTTGGGCCCTACCAGTACTTTAAGGACATAAAAAATGGCTTACATAGCTATGTACTTGTGAAGCCATATGCCTGGCGATCACCGGCATGAATGAATTGATATTCATTGAAGTCGCTGCGAGTCTACATTGGTCACAGTGTTTTCCCATCCAGAGAGAGTATGCTGTAGCAACTGTTTGCGCTAGTGGAACCTTGGCTCAGCGCCTGGAAACAGGCATATTGAGCACACAGAAAAAGTTGGTGACTGTACTAGGCGAGTGCTGTGTGAATTTATTGTGCCAACAGCAAAGTGCAAAATTCCGTTTCACTCATTTATAAAAAAGCCATCACCACAGTCATACTCTGTAACACTAATAAAATAAGTACAGCATTGCTCATTACATCAAAAGCAAGAGTGCAAGCTTACTTTAAGGAAGTTGTTTTGAAATTTTGAAGTCTGGTGAACAGCAAACATGCCAACTATGCAGTGAAAATGAGTGAAAGCATAACCATGTCGCATCAATGTATTTATTGACCCATCCAAGAGCCACTGTGAACATATTGGTACCAGGATTTAGTTTGTAGCTACCTACCAGCATTGCCATTTTCGCAACCAGCATACTCATGTACGCAGAGTGCTTTATGTAGGAACCAGCAAAATGGTTACGGTAAGTGGTGAACAAATGCGACGTTAGGCTACGGAAAAAAGGCTGCATGAAAGGAACCCTAGAAAAGCTTATAGCTGTGGAGCAGAAGTGTTTCGATCAGCATCTGCCAGCACAGTAGATGCAGGGCAACAATATCTGGTGAACGAACAAAACAAGGTTCTTAAAACAGCGTACACTCGGCATGACAATATACAGCCACAGTGAACAACAGTGGGTGGATACAATCTGCAACTTGATAACAGCCAGAAGTAGATGAGGCAGCCTTCTACCCTATTGATCAGAACCTTTTGAGCCGTACTAACAGTGCAAGATGGGAAAGGGCAGCTTAACAATTTTCAATACAATATTTGTACAGATATCACAGCTGCATAAACAAAACACTGGAGCCACAACGCAAAATGTAAGTTTTAACTGACATTCACGTGGTGAAAGCTGTTCCCCTACGACACACCTTCATGAATATGTTGCTGGAGGAGTTGGCGGCATCACAAAAAGTTTGTGAAAGGTGCACAATAAAACCTGGCTTCAATGAAGATTTATATGGGCAGTGAGGACGTGATAGTGGTCTCACAGTCATTGTCACCACGCAGATTCCTCCTCAGCAGGGTCCCTCAGGTGAATAGCACTTTGGAACACAGTTGGCTAAATACCACGCAGAATACTTCCACTTCATTCTTTCAGTTCAATATGCACGTAGACAAGTCTTGAAGTGGCTGCTCATAGAAGTTAAATGAAGTTGGTTTCATACTGTGCCAAGGCTATCGAAAATGAAGCCACTGCTAAAAGTAATATTTATGCATACAATGGATGGTTTTGAACAACTAATTTTCTTGCAACGGGAAAATTAGTTTGAATCTTGAGTGCCTAACAAGCAAGATTCAAAGAACATCTTCCATGTACTACAAGGCACTTTGCTCACCATTTGTTTTTGTTTTTCTGTGCAGCTGAATGTACAGGATTGTTTTGACTATTTACATATCGTAGGCTGCAATCAACCTCTCCCCAAGCCCTTTTGTTTTTTAAACGGTGGCCCTCGCTATATTTTTGGCGTTTTTGGCAGGTTGGCGGCATGCCTGCCTTGGCTCGCGCTGCTGATGATCCATCCAATGATCCTAACTTGGAAACTAATTGCATGCCTGCTGCAGCTTCTTGTGCGTTAGTGGTCATCTAATTCAGTGTGCGTGTTTGGTCATCTAATAGCAACATTCTACACGGGAATTTTCACAAAATTAGGAACTCCCGTAAAATTCAGCCCATTGCTCCAGAACACCCTGCATGCCTGCCGCTCTTAGCAAGACGAGGCCGTCTTCGGGAAGGTTAGCACGAATGATGTACGAGAATGTTTTCGCTGTGTGGCCTGATAAGATACCCTGTTTCCTACGTTTGTCGCTCTTAATATATAAAATAACCATTTGCTCACAGAAACAGCTCTGCAGTGCGTTCATTTAGCATTAAGAATACACGAACAGTACAACAAAGAAAGCACTCGATCAATAAAGCACCGTTCAATAAAGCATCGTCTACGTGTTAGCGATGAACAGAGGGGATATGGTGGAGTTCCGTGGTTGAGTTGGCCGTTATGGATTGTTTAAGGCACCAAAGCAAACGATCAGCGTCCTTTCACGATCAGCTGCTGGGCGGCTAGGTCGCTCTCCGTAACGACTCCGAAAAACGCGCTGTCTTCATCGGAGTTTAGTGGTGGTAGGTCGACAGGGGCGTGGGACAGGCAGTCGGCGTCGGAGTGTTTCCTGCCGGATTTGTAGACGATTGTAACGCGAACTCTTGCAGGCGCAAGCTCCACCGCCCAAGACGGCCAGAGGGGTCCTTCAAATTGGCGAGCCAACAGCGCGCATGGTGGTCTGTGACAACCTTGAATGGTTTACCATATATGTATGGGCGAAATTTTGAAATGGCCGATAAAATTGCGAGGCACTCTTTTTCAGAGGCTGAGTAATTTTTCCCCTCCTTCGACACACCACGGCTGGCAAAGGCGATTACTTTTTTGCTCCTGCTTTGCTTTTGGACGAGAACGGCACCCAAGCCTATATCGCTGGCGTCGGTGTGCATTTCTGTTTCGGCGTTTTCGTCGAAATTAGCGAGCGCGAGAGGGCTTTGTAGGCGTTTTTGAAGCTCGCAGAATGCCTTTTCTTGGTCGTTTTCCCAGCTATAAGGCGGGCTATCTTTCGTCAACCGTGTGAGTGGGTCGGCAATGCGGGCGAAGTTTGCAACTAAGCGCCGGTAGTATGCGCACAGTCCGAGAAATCTTCGTACGCCCTTCTTGTCTTTCGGCCTTGGGAAGTTCGCAATGGAAGAAATTTTGCCGGGTCAGGTAGGACTCCCACGGCGTTGACGACGTGGCCCAAGAACTTCAGCTCCTCATACGCGAAACGACACTTTTCAGGCTTCAGCGTTAACCCCGATGTACGAATGGCCTCGAGTACAGACTCCAACCTTGCAAGATGTTTGTCGAAATTCCGGGCAAATACCACAACGTCGTCGAGGTATACGAGGCAAGTGTGCCACTTCAGGCCAGCTAGCACAGTGTCCATGACTCTTTTAAACGTTGCTGGCGCCGTGCACAGCCCAAAAGGCATCACCTTGAACTCGTATAGGCTGTCCGGGGTTATAAACGCAGTCTTCTCTCGGTCTCTCTCGTCCACTTCAGTTTGCCAGTAGCCGGTCTTCAAATCCATCGATGAGAAGTACTTGGCATGGCAGAGGTGGTCAAGGGCGTCGTCGATTCGTGGCAGGGGATACACATCCTTTTTGGTGATTTTGTTTAGTCGCCGGTTGTCAACGCGGAACCTTAATGTGCCGTCTTTTTTCTTTACGAGTACGACCGGCGCAGCCCAGGGGCTTTTCGATGGCTGTACAATGTCGTCGCTGAGCATGTCGTCGACTTGAGTCCGGATGGCTTCGCGTTCGTGGGAAGAGTCGTGGTATGGTGACTGTCGGGTAGGTCGGGCTTCATCTTCAGTTATAATACGGTGCTTCGCTAGGGGTGTCTGACGTAATTTTGAACTCGACGAAAAACACTCGCTGTAGCGACGCAGAAAAGCCAAAACTTTGTTCCGCTGTTCTTGCGGTAGCGCCGGATTCACGTCGAAGGGCTGCGGAAGCTTGAAGGTTTCATCGGGTGTGCGTTCAAAGTCGACGACCGCGATCACGTCACTTGCTTCTTGCGTTTCTTCGAGGAACGCAATTGCAGCTCCCTTGTTTAAATGCTGGTACTCTTCCGTGAAATTAGTGACCAAAACATGAGATGGGCGTTGCTTAAAGTGCGCAATGCCTCTTGCGATGGAGACACCGTGGTCGAGAAGCAACATTCGATTACTCTCTACGATAGCGTCGATGTCAGAAGCAGCATCCTCACATTATACGGCGATCATCAAGTTTGCGCGGGGTGGCAGCGTAATGTGATCGTCGGCGATCCTGACAGCAGCAGGGTGATCGGGGTTCGGCTGCGGCGTCGTGGAGTGATCGGAGGAAAAAGTTATCGACTTGGTCTGCAGATTAGTTATTGTGCCCTTGTCCGTCAAAAAGTCTATTCGGAGAATCATGTCGCGGTAGCAGTTAGGCAAAATAACAAACTAAGCAGGGTACGTGGTGCCGCCTATGGCGACGCGTGATGTGCACGTCCTACTTGGCGTTACGAGATGGCCTCCTGCTGTGCGTATATGCGGACCGTCCCATGTTGTCGTAACTTTCTTCAGCTTTGACGCGATTGAGCCGCTCATTACCGAGTAGTCGGCTCCCGCGTAGATGAGGGCGACTACGTCAAAGCCGTCGATGGACAACTGGACGTCGGACGCCGCTTTCCTCGAGTTTCTGTTGCGTCGGGCCGTTGTATCTCGGCTTGTGCGTGTTGACGGTCGGGCACCATGCGTCGTCATTCTCTTCATCTTCTCAGCGGCAGGCTCTGTCGTTTCGGGTACGCGTCGCGTCGTGTCGTCGGCGGGTTCCGGAGTCACGTCCGGGTTAGGTGTAGTGCTTGAGCTGCAGGTACGGTGTTCGGTGCGGCCATGCGTCGTTGGAGGGTTTTTGTTTTTTCGCCGTTCTGCAACTTCACCTCCAGAAGTTGCTGCTTTTAGTTTCCCCCGCTTGGGCTGGGAGACCTTCCACGTGAGAAGTCAGCGGTGTTATGGTGGTTTGGCGACTGGTACCGGTAGGGCGACGGCGAACGGTTGAAGCGGGCAGGTCCTCGGTTCGTGTTGGACTGGTATTCGTCGATCTGAGTAGGGCGCTGGCCGGGTCGGGGGCGTGGTGCGTCGTCGGAGAATCCTCGCAGACCGAGCCTCTTGTAAAGGCAGCGACGATAGATGTGGTCGGCCTCTCCGCAGTGGTAGCACAGCGGGCGTTTATCGGGCGTTCTCCACACGTCGGTCTTCCTTGGCGTCTGCTATTGGTCTACAGGGCGTCGGGCGTGCTGCATTGGACGGCGGTATGGTTGGGCCTCTTGACGACGGGTTGGAGCAGGGCGGGGTTGACGAGAGCTGCGGAGTAGGTCATCGCTTGGGGCTGACGGGGTGCTTCTGGAGGCATAGACGTTCCCAGCGCCTGTTGAACCTCTTCACGGATGACGTCAGTGAGAGAAGCCACGTGAGGTTGCGGCGTTGTTGGAAAAAGCTTCTGAAGCTCCTCAACGAAGGTCACGACACCTTCGTTGAGGTGCTGCGTTCGAGTTTCAAGCAAAAGCGCAGCTCGCTCTTTTCTCACAACGGTAGTGAAGGTATTAAGGAACTCCCTTTTGAATTGAGTCCAGTCGGTCAAAGAACTCTCATGGTTCTCGAACCAAGTTCGAGCAGCATCTTCTAAGTTAAAGAAAAAATGCCGGAAAGTTTCTTCGTCGTCCCACCTGTTGAACATGCGAACGCGCTCCAGCTTCTCCAACCATTCTTCGGGGTCTTTAGCGGGGGCTCCCCGGAACGATGGTGGTTCCCGGGGCAGCTGCAGGACGATTGGCGACGCTGTTTCTTGCAGCATGGTGTTGGTTGCAGCGTTCCTTCTCTTGGGCCCTTCTGGCTAGAGACCGAACTCCGGTAGCAATCCTTGCAGTCGGCGGCTTTCTCTGGTTGGGCTGGCTTGGTGGCTTCCAGATGTCGTAGAGAGCATAAAGGGTGCGTACCAAGCACCTCCACCAGATGTCACGAAGCCAAGGACGACGCAGTTCTCTTGAAGGAGAAACAAGTTTATTGGAGCGAACTTGTGCTCCCCTAACCACTCAAAAGAATACACAGGCGGCGTAGCAGCGGTGAACAAAGTGACTGGCATCGGAGAGCGTCGCAGAATCGAATGCCGAGGCGTCTGCTGTGCAGGCTTTTTATCTTTCGGCGCGAGTGTTTCTGGAACCGTCGATTGACATCCAGAACATTGTAGATCACAAACGATTATTCTGGGCTAGCGAAGTTAGGGCGAAACAGTTTGCTTATCTGAATGTGATAGCCCGTGCGGCATAAATATAAAGAATGGAAGGCGCGCTTTGCTTGGAACGCGATAACACAGCCGGGCGTGGCCCGGCAGTAAAAACAAACAATAAATAAGCAAACACATACATGGTTTTCGGCACTATTACCCAGTCCTTTCGCCCTAGTTAAGCAACTGATGTCGCCGACTTTCTCCAGCACGATGTTTTGTTGCACCACGACGCTCTACTAGACCACTCCTCACAGACCGCGGGTCCTAATTCCTGTCAAGTGTCATAGCTAACATTCTTAGTTCTTGCTCCACAAAAAAGAAACTTACGACAGCGTACAATCCGCCAGCGGCCTCACAGAAGGCTTCAATCCCAGGCGGACCGACATGCTGGCTTTGTGTCAGACGACCAGCACTATTTTCATTTCCTTGGTGATACGTCATGTTATCGTACAATTCCTCCTGACATTGCAATTGCCAATTTTCGCCAGATATTGTTTTGCACGGTCTCGACAGCACTTCGCCTATAGAAACCTTGTTACCTCATCTCACCCCTTCGGCAATTGAGTGTGCTTACGATGCTCTCGATCGCGCTGTCCTGAATCGTTAGGTGGCACAGACCCGTTGCTTCGCATTTAAATAATATCCAAAACACGGCTATGGTAAAAGGCACTGCGCTGTCCACTAGTACCCGGATTCTCTCGTGTTAGTGTAGCCTCTTGCGCTGCGCTGGTATCTCTGAAGGGACTTTTTCTGTTGCTACTCCTGTCCTCAACGTGCGGATCGCGAAATAGGAGGCGTGACCTACGAAACTACACCTGTGCTTAGTCAACATCCACCCACTATGCGCGTATTTCGAATGGAACCCTACATTTCATCTGTTCCCAAAGCTACTATTTAGCACCCCAGTAGTGACTTTGCACACCGGGGGTGAGGTAACGATGTGTTAAGCTAGTTGCGATTAGGCAACCTACCGGTCTGGGCATGTGCCATGCGACTCTGGAGATAGGGGTGCATTGGCGTAAAAGGGAGGGGACGGCGAAGATGCTCGAATTCGGACTGAGCAAGCGCGTGTCGTCAGTTGTCGCTGTGTGAGCAGTTGACATGTTTCCTGTGTATAAAATAAAATATAAAGTACCACCCCGTTTTCTCGTAACAATAGCATTTGCCTTGTAAGCGAGCGTACTTGCGTAACCCACACTGACACATGCATAGCCGACATGCGAAGGGTAAATTGTTCGTAAAATAAAGCAAATAAACGGCCCAGTCACAAAGTCAGCCAGGCGACAAAGACCGCGTCACGGCAATGTAATATGGTTATTGAAGGTGCGCTCACGACTGTTCATATTAGGCAAGCTTATTTTTGGATGAATGGAGAATAGTTGAAACAATTTGAATTTTAAAACACTAGCGTTCTAGGCGATTATTCCGTGGCGCTGGTAAATTTCGCTGATAAATGTTACAAATGTATAAAAAGCCAACAGAGTCCTAAATCAGCATGGAGGTTGTACATAATTTTCATTCTCTCTTACCGATACGGAACTTCTGTCTTTGTATTAGGGATAATCTTCTGTTTCTGTTCCCTATGCGCCCAGCAGGCTTATCTATTCCACCGTTATTATTTGGTCTTCTGAGAATTTATTGACAAAATAGAAAATTCTTTTGCTGCTAATAACTTCTAACTAAAACCAAAAAAGTCCGCCCATTTTAAGGTAAATTTTTCATGGTTGAGTGAAATATAAGTGCAGTAGTCTCGTGTACGCAGAAAATACTCCTGGCGCCACCCCACCCGCAGGGGTTAAGGAAGTACGGTGGATATGAGTTAAAACTAAGGGGGCAAACGTTTGGCTTGGTGTAGAGAAGGTGTAGCTACACTCTCGTTTCTTCCGACGCTGGAGAGTGAGAAGGGTCCTTCAGAGCGAGTGAAAACGTCTCTCCCACCACAGGGGGCGCACCTGATGACCATCGCATCTGGGCCCACCTTGTTTACAGCATCAAGAACTGCACTATACACCTCCGCTCAAGTATGGCAGTGGCAAACTCCGTGCGCACGTGAAATCTTCGCCATTCAGTCATATTACTGAGTATATGGGGGCATTGGCAGCAGCGGCATCACGCCGAATGCTTCACTGAGAAACCGTTCACCGTATTGCAGATCGCTTGCTGCTATGCTTCTCGGGTGGCCAGGAGATAGTCGTCGCCACGTCGTCAGGTGGGAAGCGACACCTGCCACGATCGGCTAGCGCTGCGACTCCTGGTGCCCGCAAAACCTGGATAAGGACCAAATCGACTGGCAGCCCCTTCACTGGCAGCAGCGCCATCACGCCAAATGCATCACTGAGAAACCGTTCACCGTATTGTAGGTTGGTTTCAGGGCATATTTACCATTGTATAAATTCTATCCTTTCTTGTTTCCAAGTTGTTTTTGATATCCGCCGCCGCTGCCACACTTGACTGTGTATTGCCATGTCATCTGAGTGCTCTGCATGAATGAGCCGTTCGCGCAAACTGAGATATCTATATCATGCACCGTGTGCAAGAGTGCTTTTCAAGCGGGGCAGTGCTGTGATGTAAGCGATAGACTATCACGGTCTCGAAGTGAATCCATTCGGGACAATTGGAAGTGCGCGTCATGCCATGAACAACAATCCGAAACGAAGAAAACAGACCAGCGCTACGGCAATGATTTCATAGCCCTCACGCTAGCGTCGATAAACAAAACGCTAGAGCACCTCATTCCCCTGAAGGGAACCGTTCTCGAAGTATAACGTTCCATCGCACGCATGGCAAAAATTTTGATGGTGTAATGTAAAAACAAAACCACCAAGAACTTGACATGGCTTCGCTTCGAAAACGTGTTGAAAAAATAGCAAATGCGAACGTAATCAAAAAACAGTGGAAAATGCAGGAAGAACTCTATGACTTGGAATGGCGTAGCATGCGCCTGAACCTCGAGTTCCCCGGCATTGCCGTAGCCCAAAATAAAAACCTGTTGCAAAACGTCAACGGCCTTGCCCCGATTCTCAATGTGCCAGCCTCAACGACTACCGATGTCTGCGCAATCCACCACCTCCTGGCCAAAAAAACAAGTACCTGGGGTACTTTCCCGGTATAACCGCCAAACTGATCGCGACTTGTGACTGTCGGAAAGGAAGAAGTTGAGGGAGGCGAAACACGACGCCTCAATTGTCGAAAACCTCACAAAACGAGACCGTGAGCTTCTGTGGATCACCAAAGAATGTGGATCACAAGCATAAACGTAATAGTCTCGTCCCTATCATCAGAAAGTCCAAGACAGCCTATTATAATCCCCTATTTTGTCGAAATGAGGAAATGCCTGACCTTACACGGGAGGCAGTTAACACTGTACTTAACTGTTCCCAACCAAAAATGCCGATATACACTATTTTTCATAATGGGTAAATTAAGACAGGAAACTGTTTGGCCAATGTATTTATCGATCACTTTGTTGGTTAGCTCTCGGAATCTTGCGCGCAACAAGATTCATCATTGCTACAACCCAACCCAAACTCAATATTTTCATATCCTACAACAGAGCAGGAAGTTTATGAACTTGAAATTATGAACTTATGAACTTATGAATTATGAACTTGAAAAACAGCAGCGAGTGTGACATAGACAACATGCAACTTAAACCGGTGAAGCTCGTTGCGGACGTCGTTGCACCTTGTCTAACCCATATTTTAACATGATTTTATCATCAGGCTTGTTTCCAAAAAAATCAGACGCCGAAGGGGGTCTTTATATCTAGAGGTGGGTATAAAAATTCACCTAAGAACCATCGCCCAATATCTATTTTATTGGTATTCGCTAAAGTAATTGAAAAGCTTATACACGCCAGGTCATCCGATTTCCTCAGTAACAACCTGTCGCTACATTGTTTTCAACATGGATTTCGCAAGCCCTGTTCCACACAAACGGCTTTACTGAAACATAAAGAAATGATCCTGCATAACATTTCGCAAAACAAACTTACATTACGTAGATACATAGATTTTGCAAAGGGTTTTGATTCCTTATATCGGCAAACATTACTGGATAAACTTCACCAGTATGGCGTACGGGGGGTTGCTCACACCCTTATGTCTTCCTAATTGAAATATCGATAACAATATGTCTCTCTTGGAGAATTTTCGTCGGAACTTCAACGCATCGGTTTAGGTGTTCCTCAGGAAGCATTTTACGACCACTTCTTTTCTGCATATACGTCAATGACCCCAAAACGCCTTGTGTAAGCCAAAAGCTTCGCTTGTCTGCTACGCAGATGACACAACCTTCTTAATAACTGGCAAGACAACTGATGATGTACAGGAAACTAGTAATGATATGCTTCCCCGTCTTGCCACTTGGCCAGGCCAAATTCTCTACTACTAAATACAGACAAAACAAAGGGTATTTTTAAGGCAAAATAATGTTTCGCCACTAACACTTACTATCGATACAAACAACAGAATTGGTAACAACTATTAAGGTGGTGGAAGTCCACTTCCATTGCAACTTAACCTGGGATCAACATATCAACGAAGTGCATCAGAAATTGTGCAAAACTGTTGGCGTAAATATAGAAATCGATATACACTTCTCGAACGCATTAAACTTTTGTTGTATAATTCCCCTATCGTTCCGCACTTCTCCTACTCCCATTTAGTATGGGGTACACACAACACAAACAAATATGACCAGGTTTGACCCTACAGAACACAAACAAATTGACCCTACAGAAAATGGCCTTAAGAATTATTGCGAATGTCCCCTAACACTACCACACAAAAGAGCTTTTCATCTAAATTTGTGTCGTTAATGTACTAGGTCTTTACAATTTCAGATTGCTAAGCTCCTTTCGTGTAGCTGTTTAGAGCCGCAACGCATTCTTTATTCACATATCTAACCTAACAAAAAACACTGTGGTGTACCAAACGCGTTTTCCGTCCTTATGGTACACGCCGAAACTCCGTAACAATTACAGTATCCAGTCATTAACGTATAACCTCCCGGTGTTGCTAAATAGATATGACACCATTTCCATTGATATATACCGCCTTTCTCCGAAAAAACTAAAAACACTCTTTGTTTCCCGAAAAAGCCTTGTGTGTCAGCTTTTCTCTGTTTTTGAGAAATCAGAAATTGTATAAAGTATTTATTGGTCACTGTTTTCCGATGTCTTATGTATACAGCCTTCTTTCAAAAAACAAAACAAAGAAATGATTCCACTTGTTAAAAAAAGTTATTGTATATAATGCTTCTTATTCCCATATTACAGCAATTCTATACTTATTACCATTCCCGCTTCTGTCAACTGTGGACATGACTGTGACTTGATTTGATTATTATGTCTTCCTTTTATTCATCTTTTGTGTGCGTGTGCGTGTGTGTGTGTGTGTGTGTGCGTGCGTGTGTGTGTGTGTGTGTGCGCGTGCGTGCGTGCGTGTGCGTGTGCGTGCGTGTGTGTGTGTGTGTTTGTGTGTGTGTGTGTGTGCGTGCGTGCGTGCGTTCGTACGTGCGTGCGTGTGTGCGTGTGTGTGTGTGTGTGTGTGTGTGTGTGTGTGTGTGTGTGTGTGTGTGTGTGTGTGTGTGTGTGTGTGTGTGTGTGTGTGTGTGTGTGTGTGCGTGTGTGTGTGTGTGTGTGTGTGTGTGTGTGTGTGTGTGTGTGTGTGTGTGTGTGATATCTGCTGTTGCCGGAAACCGGGGCAGTCGCCTCGTCAAGCCGCTTGTAACACTGGCTTTTTGCGGTTTCCGAAGGACACCCTTCGGCCGCGCGGGTTTTCGGAAGCATTGCGAACGATCGCACGGTTGCCTTTGCGGCAATTTAAAAGAAAGGAAATAAACGATTTCATTTGATATTATTACCTTTTTCTAGATGATATGCTCATCAGTTATGAGGAATATCATAAGTCAATATTGTTCTCTTAGTCGTTTAAATATGTTGTGTGGTTTATCGGGGTAAATGTAGTCATTACGCAGAGCAGACACACCCCCTAAAGATGACTTTGTCTGTTATATTTAAGGTCCGCGGCATCTCTCCTAATATTCGGAATCTTTTTGGGTATTTTAATGCTAGGAGCACCCTGAAGGTTGAAAAATATTTCATAAATATTTTTGCACGCCCGTATACTACACATCATATCCATCTATCAGATGATACGTGGTAATACGATCACCTCTGCAGCCGTATACCGACGAATGAAAAGGTAAAAAAGGTAAAAGGTAAAAGGCCTCCTAAAAAGGTAAATATTGTGAAAAATAAACTACTTTAAACATGGTTTGAGTGGTGATCATGCAAATCAGAAGAAGCTAATCCAACGCAAAATATGTGTTGGCTACCGCGCGAGTTCAAATTTCCTAGAATATTTAATACTGGGCTATCTGCACCTCCGAAGAGAATGGTATCTGCGCAGTTGGAATCGCCTTTTAACCCGCCGCGGTGGCTCAGTGGCTAAGGCGTTGCGCTGCTGAGCACGAGGTCGCGGGTTCGATTCCCGGCCGCGGCGGCCGCTTTTCTGATGGAGGCGAAAAGCAAAAACGCCCGTGTGTACGAGATTTCGGCGCACGATAAAGATCCCCAGGTGGTAAAAATTGATCCGGAGCCCTCCACTACGGCGCGCCTCATCGCCTGCGTTGCGTCGGCGCGTTAAACCCTACAATCAATCGAATCGCCGTTTATGCTGTATGGAAAGAAACGTTGCCGCCTTGCAAAGCATTTTCAATAAAAAGTATGGCAACCCCAATGAGCATTTGAGGAAAATTTTTCAATATCAGTGAGGTAAGTCTCTCTTAAAAGAGCGATAATTTGTGGGAGTAATCACTGCTCAAAGGGAAGCTGAAGCGCTTTCCAAAAAATTTGAGTTAGATTAACAGTTATATAGTTTCTTGCGAACTGATTCCGAATATCACATTAAAATTTATCGTACATGAGTCAAGTGGCATTTATCTTGCAAAAAGCGCGGCCCCGTTCGAAAGACGCGCGCTTTTCGTCTTTTGACGCCCCTGATTGGTTGCGCCCGTCATGACGTCGAAGGAGGACACCCTTCGGCCGCGCGGGTTTTCGGAAGCATTGCGAACGATCGCACGGTTGCCTTTGCGGCAATTCAGCTTGCAGTTTAATTTTCGCACATGACTGGAAGTTTGTTTTATAATTTCCCGTGCCATTGGTTCAATTATCTTGGAGCTTAAATTTGCTTTACACGACAGACAACCCCAAAGCAGTGACTGTGACATCGACTAGTGGGTTTCAATAAAATATTTTTGAATTAGGCAACCAGCATAGGGGGATTTTATACCTTATGTTAATATTAGGTACTGCCTTAACTGTTTCTTATTATACACAAAACCATTTATGCCGAAGATTAATGGGTGTTTTATAAACAATTCTACGAGCGAAAAGCACGTACGTGCACTGCGCGAAAAAATAGCGTTCATGCGCTGTAAACGTATATGCGAGACACATCTTGCCGGTACACGCATGAACCAACAAGCAGACTCAGCTTCCGCATTTCCTTTGTTCGTTGTCGCCCACCCCAGCCCCGTTGCTCACCCCCGTACACAGACCCACACGCGCGCGCCATTTCGGCAGCGGCGCTACGGCGCCTCCGCGATTGCTATCTGCACTTCGATGAGTGGCGTCTTACTGCTTCACATGCATTTATTCTGAAAACACTGCAGCATACTACTGCCTGCTCAGCATTATTGGCTGTAGTAGGGCTTGATTTTCGCTTGTGCGTTGCGCATTCTGCTACAATATTACGGCCACCTCGTTATAATTAACAGACCAGTCGGACAAGGCAGTTACGTTGTAGTTACGTTACTTTAGGTAACAATCACCAAACGTTTGTGATAATGAATCGTTGGCCTGTTTCAGCATTTCTAGATTTAAGCATTTACCGCGCTAGTCGGACAGAGGCCGTATATTTACTCTTCGCTCCTAATTTTTTTAGTATCATCATTATATATATCACCGACTATCACTGTAGCACAATTGAGGTTCAGTGACAACAAGTGCTTGCCAAATTATAATATGCAGCCACACGGAATCTTGGGCAAAAAATTAAGCCCCCGCAGTCAACACAAATTATAACACGGTGGTGGTTCGGAGTGGTGTTTTTTTTTTAATTCCAGACAAACATCACCTTATCGTGACATGTATACTTGCAAAATAAGTAATCTGGTTGTCTTGGTTCTTTTACTTTGTAGGAATACTGTTTACCTCTTAGCCGGGAGAGAACTTCTATCAGGATTGGCCCCGTGTTTTAGTTTCGCCAAAAAAGTGTTTTTTTTAACACTGTCCTGAGCCCATAGAAAGAAAACCGACGCGTTGAACGAAACAAGTATTTCCTGAACAAATGTGACTTGGTTTCTGGAATGGAACGAAACATCCCCGGCCTAAGTACAGCAGTATTCCCCATCCTTCCTAAATCTAGAATCTAATGTGAACATTCACGTCCGTCGCATAAAAAAACCGCATTGGAGTGGTTTACAAAGTATTTAACGTAGTGTAGTATATTCACTGTCATCAAGCACAGCCACCTCGGCTGTCGCTTCCGTAAGTTATCAAGCATCCCGGTGTGACATTATTCTGCTTAGGATGATAACGTATGCCTCGTTTGGCGTTCGTGCATACTTATTCAACACAAAAATTGTACAAATAAGTGCTATCAACCACAACAACAACAAGTATCATTCACAAGGAAACACGGCTAAAGGAGCATGGCCGAGGCGGCAGATTCCGGCCGGAAGTCCAGGTATGACGTTTTTCAGCCGGTTTTCGCCCGCGCTCTTCGGTCTTCCGGCATCGCGCGGCGAGATGGGGGCGGGGCATCGGGCCACTTTTGTTTTCTCATTGCGCCGCTTCTATTGCATGTATTGCGAAAATATTTCGTACACATAAACTATTCAATGTGTACTTGCTGCTAGTCAACTTTTCTTTTAATTCTAAAACCGCTTCACCTTCCCTTTAAGATGCAATAAATAACGGGCTTGGAATGGACACAGTCTATTAAAACGACATCCAATGGGCCATCATTCTAAGTAAATAGCTTATAAGGCAATTGAATTGAAGGAGGGGAAGGCCCTTCAGTGAGAGAGTGAAGGTTAAAGAAAAAGTCGAGCCAAAGAATGAACTCGAACAGACCGGGACAGCAGCAGCAGTTGGAGATTTACCTAGAACAATACATGTTTATTATAATAGAAGCTGTTTGTGACGATTGATAAAATGCACCGCTTTTCACAATATCACACGAACAGCAGCTCATAAATTAATTCATGTAACAATTATTAGTTGCGTTAGGCAAGCGGATCGCGTCCCAATAACAGCACAGAGCACACAAAAAAGCCTGCGTCGCTAAGACGTTGCGGCCTTGCATTGAATTATACGGTGTGTTTAATCTCGTACATTTACGGTAAATGCGGTTTTCTTAGCGGTAGTCGCTTTATTTGTAATTATTTTTCTTCAGATACCTAAAACTCTAAATTTATAAAATAAGACGTGTCACGCAGTGGTTATTGTGAATGTGAAGCCGCTTACATGTTTACTCTGAAATTCAATAAAAAAAACGCCCAAGTTAAAATCTCGTAGAGGGATTCTTGATTAACACGCAATTTGAATCACAATATACCCTTCTACCTGCCCCACTTTCCATGGAGTTCAGCAAATGTGACGTGCAAGTTGTCGTGTACAATCACTTCGAGCATAGACTGCTAACCATGGTTGTTCTGCTTCCCTTCTTTCATCACTTTTCATTAAATTCACACTGATGGTACAATCAATTTTGGTGAATAAAGTGATAGTGAAGTTTTTTGGTTTATTTGTTTAGGTCAACAGCACGGTATGCACGGTGAAATCGCGACAACAGATTATCTAAAAAAGGTTTCCACTGGAGCAAAATATAAAACCACCCCAAAAAATGTCATCCAGCTTTACACTCCATAAAAAGTACGAGGTGCAAACGGAGGGTCTCCCTCAATTGAGGATGACTTCGGCAAGCTTCGACGTGCTTGCTCTTTTCACACTTTAAGGGGCAGGAGGGTTGGGTTAGCGTGCTGAGAAACTCTCAGTGTACTTTGTGGGCCACAAAGAGTTCTCGCTTGAACACTGATTTGTAGCATGCAATGTTGAAGCCATAGTGCGAGATGAGCACAGGGGGGAATCGTTTTTTATATTTTATAAAAAAATTCCGGGCTGTGAAATATTGAAAAAGTAAGACAAGAGGCTTGTTGTTTACCCGGAGTAACTATATCTAGTGAACATTGTGTACAAACATGCCATTCTTTTGAAACAGACACCAATAGCATTCCTTGCTTTGTACTGCTATACGTGCGTATTACCTCCACAAAAAATGTTGCAAAAGTTGTCCTCTCACCTCTTTAACGCGCACCATTACATGGATGCGTCGCCACTGGCATGCCTATCAACAGCGAGAACGAATATACCACATCGGCGTATCATTTGTTCACCCATATTTGTCCGAATTGTCCGAAATATATATATATATATATAGCGAATCAGAATAGGAAATGAGGGGCTCGTTGAAAATAAGACAGAAATAAGAAATCGTATTTCTATATATATATATAGAAATATATATATATATATATATATATATATATATATATATATATATATATATTTCTATATATATATATACAGGGTGTCCCAGCTAGCATGCACCAAGATTTTAAAAAAGAGTAATGGCGTAACTCGAAGAAAACCTAGTGCATAATGTTTGCAGTACTGTGGAGAAGCGGCCAGCATGTTGTTCGTTAATGAGACCTAATTATTTGTAAATCTAACTGCGGCATTTTTAGAGACTAACTGATTGCGTACTCATTTATTCTCACTGACAAAGAAGACCCGCGAAATATGAAAAATACCACGTGACGGCGCCCCCGCTCGCATTAGCGCGCATCGTGAAGCAATGCCTTCGAACAGGCTGCCTCTGAGTTAGCCGGAATGATATAAACAAAAGAAAGAAACAAGAAATCGCAACCGAGTTTGTGCCTTATCTGCACATGCGCCCCGCGAATCTTGCTGTTGTTGCTCCTTCGATGCATGCCATTATCAAGGTGATGCGCTGTCTCTTTGAGCGGTGACAGGCGAAGCAGTTGGTTTCAATTAGCTGGACGCTGCTGTACAATGCGCGCACAAGCGCCGTCACGTGTAGTAGTTGTAGCAAGTGTTGTTGAATAAGGCGGACTTAGCCTTGCATAACTGCCAGCAATTGCTCCGCCTAATCGTCCCCAATACCATATCAAAACTCTCAAAGTCATCACACCTCACGTGGTCCTAAAATAACAGACGCACAATGTCACCACACCTTACTTAGTCCTGTGGACTGCAAGAATCCGAGTAGGAGATGAGACACCTCTCTTCGCACAATCCAGCGGTCCCTAGGAGAAATAATGTCCTCCGATGTAGCATCGGGCACTCCTAACTTCTGGAGATCACGAAAAAAGTTCGTCCGCTCAGGGTTGGTTTTGGAGCAGTTCATAATGAAGTGATCAATGTCACCAGTCACACTGCCCGAGGGGCACAAAGGGGATGAAACAATGTTGATTCTATGTAGCCAATCTGGCGTATGGGCTGAGTCTGTTCTTACTCGGTGGAGCAGACAGGCTTCGGCTCTTTTCAGGCCCTTCGTCACGACTGGTTGATGTACTGGCCGCCACAACTGCCTAAAATGCTCGCGAACGGTCTGTTTCTGTATGCGTTGGAAATTGCACGGCGGTTGTGCCGTCCTTGTAGAAGATTAGGCATTTTTGGCTAAGCTGGCAGCATGTTTGTTTCCCGCTACACCGACGTGCGACGGGATCCACTGGAATATCACGGTGAAGCCTTCATGCTTAAGGCGCTTTAGTAGAACTAGTGATCGCTGACAGGTCTTTTCAACATGTATACCCCGCTGCAGCAGGTGAAGGGCTGACTTTGAATCGATGAAAATTGTGACTTTTTGCCTTTGAAACGATGATGCTTGTCGCAACGCAGCTTCTATGGCAACACATGCACTCGCTGTAGGTGAAACGAAAGGCGTCCCCCTGGCAGCTTACGAAATATTCAAACTGGGTAGGAAAAATGCCGCCGCGCACAACCCACTTTTTTGCGTCAACCAGTCCATCAGTGTATATGTACAGACAGCCCCGTATTCCCGTTCCAAATGCTCCAGCAGCAGCGATCGTGCTTCAGCAATTGGTGTACAACGCTTTGAGCGCATATGAGAGATGGTCAATGCACAATCCACACTCTCGGGGGACCAAGGCGGGTCCAAAGTAGCTCTTTTCCAGGGCCATTTAGGACACTGCACTCCAAGAGTGGTTAGGGTTGCATGAGCACGAGACTCTACCCTTAATCGTAGATGCCACAGTAATGCTAAGCCAGCACTTGTTTCTCCGAGGCGCAGCACTTGCAAACGTTGAGACGCCTAAAGACGAAGGGGTGTTGACTGCGCCTCATGGAGGAACTTGTTGTTTCCAGCTGCTTGATGGACGCCAAGAGACAGCCTAAGCCCTTTCTTGTGTAAGGATTCCAACCGCTGGTATTGTGTCTCTGAAGGCGATATGAGAGGCAGCTGATAAAGCATGCGGTTCAAGATGAAGGCTTCGTGCAACTTGACCATAGAGGCTAGGTGATTTCCCCACGTCACACCGGCAATTCTCCGCAGTACATTAAGTATGGGCGCCAAAGAGGAAACCTTAAAGCCGACGGCCTTTCGCCAATGCAACCTATGGTCAAAAACAATTCCTAGAAATCGAACATGAGTAGCTTGGCGGATGGGGAGACCATTCAGTTCTATACTGAGACGCGCAGACCGGCGTCGTACACCAGGAAATAGAACAAAACACGATTTCTCCTCTGATATATTCAGCCCTACTGTTGAAAGATACGCTTGATCAGATGAAACAGCATGTTGTGCTATTACACGCAATCGCTTTGTCTGGTATCCGGTGAGCCAGATGCAGATGTCATCCGCATATATTGACAGACGAGCTTTTGACTGAAAACTCTTCAGCGTAGAAGGCAGGGCAGACATGGCTACATTGAAGGTAATGGGCGACAGAACACTGCCCGGTGGTGTGATAGCGCCGACAGGCGTCGCCTGCATGTTTCGTTATCTCGCGGATAAGCAACGGCCAGCGCGTATAAGAAGCGCGCGCTGTTCCAATAAACTACTTCTTGTTCGTGAGCTGGCTGCTGTCCACTTGCTCGTCACGCTGCGCGCCTGCGCGCGGCTCTCCCCGCACGGAACACGACAACTGGCGACGAGGATGGGATCGGCGCAGTAGGCTTCCGAACAGCGTCCGCAGGTAAAAACAGGCGTGGAATGAGAGCTGGGCAGGACGGTGAGCTTCGAGGCAACGGCGCGGCCAACATGTCCAAGGTGGGAAGAATTGATTCTTTTGACGATAAGGCCGAAAGTTTGACTCGTACGTGGAACGCTTCGAGCTGTACGTGCAGTCGAATGAAGTGGCTGCTGGGAAGAAGTTAGCCGTATTCTTGACCGTTGTAGGGCCAACCACGTACGAAATACTGAAAAACTTGCTTGTACCCCACACGCCGTCCAGTAAAACATACGAGGAGTTAAAAGCAGTACTGACGCGCCACTACAGCCCGCAGAAAGCAGTTATAGCGGAAAGATGCCGGTTCAACCGTCGTGTGCATGGTGAACAAGAACGAGTGTCAGAATTCGTGCTGCACCTGAAGAATCTAGCCAGAACCTGCGAATTTGAACATTTCCTCGACCAAGCCTTGAGGGACAGGTTCGTCGCGGGGCTTCGATGTGCGGACACGCAGCGGGAACTATTCGGAGCAGACGCGGAGACCCTGAAATTTGATGGGGCTTGCAAAATTGCCCTAAACCGTGAACTTGCTTCAAATCAGTCGCAGCAGATTAAGTTCGATGAAGACAGTCGTCGGGGGAACCACGTAACTGAAGGCCCAATAGTTAACAAACTCTCTGGCCAAGCGCAACGCCATGTCGCCTCCAACCACCGGAGAAGAGTCAGGGCGGAACAGATAGAGTGTTTCCGATGCGGGAACATCCATTCAGTAGGAGGAGGAGGAAATAACTTTATTGAAACGCAACAAAAAGCGTCGAGAATGTCCCGGGCCAGGTTCACCAACGCCAACTGGTCCGAGAGCTGGTCCGAGGCTAGCCAAGTCCGCCACGTTGAAGGAGGTGGGTGGGGAAAATGTGGGGATTGAATTGCAATGGGGCAGGCGAAAATGCAGTGTTCTAAATTAGCGTATGGTTCGGGACAATTGGGACATGCTGGTGAGTGTCGGATACGGTAGAGGAAGGAACGAGCAGGTGTAAGGATGGTATTTAACTGTACGCGTCTAAGAATGCGTAGTTGCGTGGTTGTTAGAGATTTGTCTGGAACAGGAAGTGTACGATGTTCTTGTAGTGAAGCTTTATTTCTTGTTTGTTGTGTAGTGTAGTGTCCCACGTCGGTGGATAAGGCCAGGGAATCCCAGGCGCCCGGTGCAGAAGTTCGCGGGCAAGGTTATGCACGACCTCATTGCCTGGGATTCCAGCGGGACCAGGAATCCGCCTCAGTGTGACAGTGTGGGGACGTAGCTTTGTTAAAGGGAAGCTGAAGCGCTTTCCAAAAAATTTGAGTTAGATTAACAGTTATATCGTTTCTTGCGCGCTGATTCCGAATATCACATTGAAATTTACCGTACATGAGTCCAAGTGGCATTTATCTTGCAAAAAGCGCGGCCCCGTTTGAAAGACGCGCGCTTTTCGTCTTTTGACGCCCCTGATTGGTTGCGCCCGTCATGACGTCAAAGGACGACATCCTTCGGCCGCGCGGGTTGTCGGAAGCATCGCGAACGATCGCACGGTTGCCTTTGCGGCAATTTAGCTTGCAGTTTAATTTTCGCACATGACTGGAGGTTTGTTTTATAATTTCCCGTGCTGTTGGTTCAATTATCTTGGAGCTTAAATTTGCTTTACACGACAGAGAACCCCAAAGCAGTGACTGTGACGTCGACTAGTGGGTTCCATCAAAATATTTTTGAATTAGGCAACCAGCATAGGGGGATTTTATACCTTATGTTAATATTAGGTACTGCCTTAACTGTTTCTTATTATACACAAAACCATTTATGCCGAAGATTATTGGGCGTTTTATAAACAATCTACCAGCGAAAAGCACGTACGTGCACTGCGCGAAAAAATAGCGTTCATGCGCTGTAAACTTATATGCGAGACACATCTTGCCGGTACACGCATAAACCAACAAGCAGACTCTGCTTCCGCATTTTCTTTGTTCGTTGTCGCCCACCCCAGCCCCGTTACTCATCCCCGTACACAGACCCACACGCGCGCGCCATTTCGGCAGCTGCGCTACGGCGCCTCCGCGATTGCTCTGCACTTCGATGTGTGGCGTCTTACTGCTTCACATGCATTTATTCTAAAAACACTGCAGCATACTAGTGCCTGCTCAGCATTATTGGCTGTATTAGGGCTTGATTTTCGCTTGTGCGTTGCGCATTCTGCTACAATATTACGGCCACCTCGTTATAATTAACAGACCTGTCGGACAAGGCAGTTACGTTGTAATTACGTTACTTTAGGTAACAATCACCAAACGTTTGTGCTAAATTGATAATAAATCGTTGGCCTCTTTCAGCATTTCTAGATTTAAGCATTTACCGCGCTAGTCGGACAAAGGCCGTATATTTACTGTTCGCTCCTAATTTTTTTAATGTCATTATATATATCACCGACTATGACCGGAGCACACTTGAGGTTCAGTGACAACAAATGCTTGCCAGGTTATAATATGCAGCCACACGGAATCTGGGGCAAAAAATTAGGCCCCCGCAGTCAACATGAATTATGGCACGGTAGAGGTTCGGAGTGGTGTTTTTTTTTTTTACATTCCAGACAAGCATCATCTTATCGTGACATGTATACTTGCAAAATAAGTCATCTGGTTGTCTTGGTTCTTTTACTTTGTAGGAATACTGTTTACTGCTTAGCCGGGAGAGAACTTCTATCAGGATTGGCCCCCTGTTTTAGTTTCGCCAAAAAATTGTTTTTTTGAACACTGTCCTGAGCCCATAGGGAAAGAAAACCGACGCGTTTAACAAAAAAAGTATTTCCTGAAGAAATGTGACTTGGTTTCTGGAATGGAACTAAACATCCCCGGCCAAAGTACAGCAGTATTCCCCATGCTTCCTAAATCCAGAATCTAATGTGAGAATTCACGTCCGTCGCATCAAAAAAAAAAACGCATTGCAGCGGTTTACAAAATATTTAACGTAGTGTTATATATTCTCTGTCATCAAGCACAGCCACCCCTGCTGTCGCTTCCATCAAGCATCCCGGCGTGGCATTATTCTGCTTAGGAATACGGCATGATAACGTATGCCTCGTTTGTCGTTCGTGCATACTTTTCGAACACGAAAATTGTACAAATAAGTGCTATCAACCACCACAACAACAAGTATCATTCACAATGAAACACGGCGAAAAGAGCATGGCCGAGGCGGCCGATCCGGCCGGATGTCCAGGTATGACGTTTTTCAGCCGGTTTTCGCCCGCGCTCTTGGGTCTTCCGGCATCGCGCGGCGAGATGGGGGGGTGGGGCATCGGGCCACTTTTGTTTGCTCATTGCGCCGCTTCTATTGCATGTATTGCGAAAATATTTCGTAAACATGAACTATTCAATGTGTACTTGCTGATAGTCAACTTTTCTTTTAATTATAAAACCGCTTCACCTTCCCTTTAAGGCTTTGCGTAGATCATACTGCAGTTCTTCAGGAATCCTACCCATGTGAATGGCGCGAATAGATTGCATTGAATCAGTGTATATGGTATATCCTCAGGGGTTAGGGGGCCGTAATGAGAGGCCCTGAATACTGGTGATTACTGGGAGAGTCGATGCAGGTGGGGGATTAGTGAAAGGACGAAGGGTGTGTGTCACTACTTCATTGCCACTTGTGATGGAATATGCGGCTGCTCCGACATGCGTCCGTGATGCATCCGTGTAGACTATCGTAGAATCAATTGGATGGACATGATTGACAACGCGAGCACATCGTCTCCCTGGATTGGTATCAGCTGCAACGTTATTTTGGGATGGGAGCTATCCTGAGGTTATCTGGGAGCGGTGCAGGAGGGGTGATGACAGGCAAGTCAATAGGCTTGAGAGGAACTTGGTGAAGGATCCAGTGTCCTTGTTTTGTGCTAGAAAGACGCGCCATTTGCCGGTCTTTATGTTGTTGTATAAGATCTCCCAGGGGCAAGAACAGCCCCGTAGAGTATAGGCGCTGAGTGGACGTATTAATGGGAACGTTGAGGGCGGTCTTACACAGTGTATGAAGTGCAACCTCAATCTGATGTCTTTGGTGACAAGTCAGAGAAAGATATGGAATTGTATAAAGAAGTTTACTCAGAGCTAAGGCATGTACTAGCTGCCTAACTTGTCCCTCATGTAGCCCCGCGTGCTTGTTGACAATGCGGCGCACTAGATGGGTTAGCTGATGGCAAACTTTAACTGTTGTAGCCACATTAGCTTGATTAGATGATTCATGGATATGCAGTTCAAGAATTCGGCAGGATATTACGCGAGGGATGGGGTGACCTACCATTGTGAGTGTGATCAGGTGATTGTGTTGGCGCTGATAGCGAGTTTTCGCAATGAGCAGCAATTCGGACTTTTCAGGTGCGGGAGACAGGCCTACAGTGTCGAGATACCTAGTGACTGCATCGATACCTTGCATCAAGGTGTCCTGCACTGACCCAGGAGACCCAGATGTGCACCAAAGAGTAAGGTCGTCTGCGTAGAATGTATGTTTGAGGTTCGGGATCTATGCTAAAATACGATACAGGGGCGCCATTCCGAGGTTAAAAAGGGTGGGTGAGAGAGTAGCACCCTGTGGAGTACCACGCGTGATGGGAAAAGGATCGGAGACCGAATCAGGGAGACGGAACTTGGCCGTGCGGTCGCGCAGAAATGCAGCAATGTAACCGTACATTGTCGGCCCACAGCCGGTAGAAGCAAGTATATTTAGGAGAGGATCATGGGCAAGGTTATCGAAGGCTTTTGCGGACATCCAGGCTCACTATGGCCTGTATCTGGGAAGGAGGAGGAGGGTCAAAGTCGTGAGCTAGGAGGAAAAAGAGGTCTTGGGTAGACACACCCTTGCGGAAACCAATTTGTTGAGGAGGAAAGAAACCTGTGGACTCAAAATAGGCCTCAAGTCGATTGAGAACCATCCTTTCCATAGTCTTTCCCAGGCAAGAAGTTAGAGGGATTGGGCGGAGATTTTCAAGGGAAGATTTTTTGCCTGGCTTAGGTAGTAGGGTATTAAGGGATTGCTTCCAAGACGATGGAAGGGTGCCTTCTTCCCAGTGGGAGTTTATAATGTCCAGAAAATGTTCCTTGTCCTTGTCGGATAGGTTTCGTATAAGTGTATACGTAATCTGATCCTCACCTGGGGCCGACTTTCGCTATAGTTGTTCTAGCGCCTACTCGAGATCGCAAAGGGTGAAAGGCTCATCGAGTTCTGCATTGGAGGCGCCCATGTAGTTTGGATAAAGGCAAGGTAGAGGAGGAGGAATATAAAGGTCGCGGAGCTGGGTTGCTAAGGCGTCCGATCCCAGCAATGAATGGTGCTTCTCAAGAGTTGGAACAGGAGCTGGATGAGGCCCGAAGAGCTTTCTAAGAGGTTCTATTCTAAACCAGGCTGCCGTTGATGCTGTTACAAATTTCATTCCATTGATTCGTGACCAGCGTAGCACAGTGCTCTTTGATATGCTCCGTTAATTCAGCGACGCGCTCGGCTAGCCGACTATTATTTGGTTGGGTGCGAAGGGCGCCCAAGAATCGTTTTCTCCTCTTTCAGATACGGACAAGAGAAGGGTCTGAGTTGTCTGATGGGGCTGAAGTGAAACATTCCTGTGTGGCTTGTTTGTGGGCCTGTTTCAGTGCTTTAGTCCAGTTCTTGACATTACCATTCGTCTGAGAGGTGTCGCGAATATCACGAAAGATTTTCCAGTTTGTGAGCGAAATTTTACGTTTAGCGGATCGGATACAGGTAGGGATAGTGATTTGAATACTGTAATGATCACTTTGTAGTCTTTCATCTGTAACATTCCAGGTGACATCTCGGGCTCCCCGGCCTGCCGTGAGGTCTGGCATGGTCGACTGTTGATGTTTGTTACCCTGGCGAGTAAAGGAATCGGGGTTGTTGTAAACTGTCATTTGAGCTCCGTTTAAAGTGTCGTTGAGTATGCGGCCAGGTCGTAAGGTGCGTGGGTAACCCCAAATAACGTGCGGGGCATTAAAGTCCCCACCTATAATGAAGTCGCAGTCGCGATACAACCTTGAACTAAAGTGAATAGGTGGCTTGAAAAGTGTGTGCTCTTTAGGGGGATTATAAAAATTTAGAATAGAGAACGGGCGAGAGTGTTCTGCGTACATAGTAAACGCAGTGAGATACCGATCAAGACGGGAGGGGACATCGATGACCTCAAATCGAAGATCCCGGCGAATGTATGTGCTAACTAATGGGGCACTATCGCTGTCGTAAGGCGCATGTAGGACACGGTAGCCAGGAACACCTTAAGAGCACGCGATTCCTGTATAATAATTAAGTGAGGTTGCGAAGGCAAAGTCAAAAGCCATTGGATTAAGAGGGTTCGATTGGTGTTAAGGTTTCTACAGTTCCACTGTACAATGTGGATGTTATTGTTGTCTGCCATCGTTAAGCTACGTTAGCCCGCTTCTCGGGAGGGTTGGAAGAGGATGCAGCAGCTTCTTCGGTGGATGTAGGTGGACGGGGACGTTTGAGTGAATTTGTGAGGAATTCCATGCGTTCGTCATCTTGTAGAATATCACTAAGGAGAGTGTGCATGAGCTCGAACGCTTGGCGAATGGCAGAAATTTCTTCGGCGAGATACCAAAGTATCGGGTCATTCCGGTCTTTTATGTGCTGCAAATAATTGTCAGATGTGATGACTGGTATGGGATTTCGAGATGTGTAAGAGATAGGGATGGACGGGGGCGGGGGAAGGGACGGGCTCGGCTCACCCGCTGGTAGAAGCGTAGCCGGCTTGAGAAGTGGACGTGGTGGAGCTGACTTCTCCTGAACTTCCAGATGCCAGGGTTTGGGTGGAGGAGGTCTTGCAGCCTCCTGTTGGGCTGGGGGTAGTGTGGGGAAGTCATCACGGTTGGGAGTTTGTTGTAGCTGCACATGCTTCTGGTTGGTGCGACCAGATGACAACTGCCAAGTAGTCGATGTTTGTTTTGGAGCGAACTGCCGGTACTATGATAATTTTCTGTGTTCTTCACGTTGTGATGTTTCCAGCTTGATCCGGAGGCTTTTCCTGCGCTCGTATGCGGCTCTTTTGGTCTTGCTGCTTTTGTACGGGGCAGGTGTTGTCAAAGGTCGGATGGTTTCCTCCGCAGTGGAAGCAATGGGGGGAGCAACGATGCGGTTCATCCTGTGCGTTGAGCTTGGTTGAGCAGGTGGGGCAGCGTTGACATGTCGGAGGGTGAGGGCAGTTCAGCAGCCGATGTCCATATTCGCGGCACCTATTGCACTTCAGAGCAGGGTCTCTCAGGATTGCATCTATACAAGACGCGGCGGAAGAGAACGTTGTGGGGTACATGAGTGCCCTCGAAGGTTATTAACACCTACTCAGTCTCTCCCATCATGCGGGCAGACAGGATGGTCGCATGCCACGACTTAAGGCTTTCTAAAAGTTCGTCGTCGGAAAGTCCTTTCTCAATCCCGCGGATGACGCCACGGCACGAAACCACGGGGGCCATCACACAGGCTTTCACGATGTGAATGCACGCTTGAATAGACCACGTGGTGATAGCTGCTACCTTTCGGGGAGTGAATTCATTGGAGGTCTTGAGGAGGATAACATTCTGGCGGTACCGAACTTGGAGGGTCAAAGCCTGCTGCTCGTGTGGTGCCAAGTTTGCAGCTGAAGCAATTGCCTGAAGGATTTCGTAGTGTCTCACCTGGGCGATTTTGAGCGTTTTTGGCGTTCTGATGACGACGGTCTTCAGTGTTGCGATTGGTGCTGCGGGAATCTTTGGCTTGGCTTTCCTCGTAATGGTAGTCCAGTCCCTCGCGTCGATGTCTTCTTCGATGGAATGAGCGGGTTCTTCAGCGAGGAGAGCTCGTGCTTCGGATGAAGATGCATCGGCGGCAGACGTGGCGGCGGCGGCGATGATCTCGCCGTTGCCATGGCAGCAGATTGGAACTCCGTTGTTAGGCTTAGCGGGCGACGGGCATGACTGCTGTCTTCTGGAGGTCGGTTTGCAGTGTAAAAACGGTCAAATACAGCAGGTACGAAAATGATCCACGAGACTTGCCGAATAGTGTGAACTGGAAGGTTCAGGTCACAGCGTCGATGACCTGGTAGGAAGAGCGTAGATTCTGCAGCTCGGTGTTTTGCCGTCTTTCCAAGCCGAGGACGATGATGATGATCTCCATTCAGAAAGAACATGCCGTTACCGCAGGTACACGTGCCCCAATTGTGGCAAGCAAGGACAACTACGGCCGATGTGCAAGCAGGGATCGAAACCAGGCAAAGCATTATATTGCGTGGACGACCCCGGTGAACAATCCGGGGAAGATTTCCAGATACGTAGCGTCGCCAGCACCAAGGCGGCGTATTATGTTACAGTGGAAGTACAGGGTCACAACGTGACTATGCAACTAGACACCGGCGCCTCCGTGACAATGGTGCCAAAGGCGGTTTATCAGCAGCAGTGGGCGCACCTGCCTTTGGAAGCAGTGACGGAGCCATTAAGGACGTAAACGGGAGAGCTAGTCCTTGTTCTTAGATCGGTCGACGTGCAAGTTAGACATACCTAGCAGGCTTGCGTTCTTCCCCTCATAGTCGTCGATGATGCACGTAAAAAACCGTTGTGCCTATTAGGACGAAACTGGCTGAGTCGACTAAAGTTGAACTGGCAGGAAATCGCTGTCATCGGGGAAGTAGACCTGGTGACCGAGCTGAAACAGAAATTTGCGCCTGTTTTGCGAAGCAGTTGGGCCCGATTTCGGGGTTCAAAGCTCAAATAGTGATAAAACCGGACCGCACACCAGTGTTCTGCAAAGAACGCAAAGTTGTTTTCGCGCTGGTGGAACCATTGAGCAAGAAGATGAATTCATGGGAGGAAACCGGCGTTCTGAAGCGAGTCACCACAAGCGACTGGGCAACGCCCTTGGTAGCGGTGCCGAAATACGGAGGGGCAGACGTGCGGCTGTGTGGGGATTATAAGCTCACGGTGAACCCCGTGCTGAAAACGGAGCATTACCCGTTTCCGCTACCAGAAGACTTGTTCGCAATCTTACAGGGCATGAGCGCTTTTTTGGGTTCTAGATCTAGCTTCTGCATATCAGCAAGTAGAGCTATGTGAAGATTCTAAGTCTCTCCTGACCATGAATACGCACAAGGGGCTCTTTCAGTACCAACGGCTGCCCTTCGGTATGGCAAGTGCACCGGCAGTGTTTCAATCCCTCATGGACAGAATTCTCGGCGGTATTCCTCACGTCGGATGCTACATTGACGACGTAATTATTGGAGGCCGCACCCTGGTGGACTGTAAACAGCGGCAGGAATAAGTCCTTCATCGTCTTCAGGCCCACAATGTTACGCTTCTGGAAGAAAAATGCAAGTTTTTTCAAAGCGAAGTTCGGTACCTAGGCCACCGAAAATCAGCGGAGGGAATCCATCCCTTGGGGTCAAACATAAGAGCAATCACGGCTGCCCCCGAACCCACAAATGCAACAGAGTGAAAATCGTTCCTAGGCATGGTGACATTTTACTCCAAGTTTCTGGCGAACTTTGCAACCGTGGCAGCACGCTGAGCGGCAGCAAAGCAGCAGCACCGCTTAGAGCGGCAGCACCGCTCTGCGCACTTTTAAAGAAAAATTTGCTGTGGCACTGGCTCAAAGAATGCGCTGAGGCTTTCCGGAAAACAAAAATGCTGCTCACATCGAGCTCAGTTTTGTGCTTCTACAACCCGAAAGTGCCCTTAGTGCTCAGTTCTGATGCATCCCAGTATGGACTGGGCGCTGTGATTTTGCATGTGCAACCCAACGGGGAGGAACGGGCCATTGCATTTGCCTCTCGAACATTATCGACCGCAGAATGCGCTTCCTCGCATATTGAAAGAGAAGCACTCGCCATAATCTACGGGTTAAAAAAGTTTCACCGCTATCTGTACGGCCGCATTTTAAATGCACAGCATTTCTTTAACTCACGATGTCACCCGGCGTTGTCGGCGTTAGCGTGCCTCGGAGTCCGCAACAGCCGTTGCAGGTGCGCCCTCTCCCCAACTTATTCTCTCCCGCCTCACGCTACCCTCCTCGCTCTCAACAACAGGTCCGCACCCCTCCCCCTACACTATATAAAAAAATAATACTTACCGGCGCCTGGTTTCGATCCCACGACCCTGCGGGCTGAACGCAAGGTACATGGTGCTCTACCCACTGCCCCACAAAGCCGACACAGAATGGAAGGCTACGAACGCGCCTTGGGCGGAACGCGAAGTACATGGTGCTCTTCCCACTGCGCCACAAAGCCGACACAGAATGGGAGGCTACGAACGCGCCTTATATCCTTGACTCATTCAAACTACGTCAAGAAGCTGCTGATACAACGCATTCACTACCACCAACTCCCCAAACACTAAACGTTAACGCAATACACCCACCCCCTATGCGACGCATTTACTCGAGTCCCCCTCGCGGGGAGATGGGCCCTTTTTTTACACTGTACACGGATAATCAGCCGCTGCTCGGCATTCTGGGTGCCGGCAAGCCGATGCTCTGATGGCTGCAGCGCGCATGCAGCGGTGGGCTCTTATCTTGGCAGGATATCGCTACGAGCTGCGGTACCGAAAAAGCACGCGACTGCAAGGACCCGATGCGTTATCCAGATTACCACTGCAGAGTCAGACAACGGCTGAAGAAGCGGATTTTTTGGCTGTTTTCGAAACTACGCCGCTTTCAGCCAACGATGTCGCCGAGGCTACCAGGCAGGAGAAAGCGCTCAGCAAGGTTGCGCAATTTACCCTCATTGGGTGGCCACAGCGGGTGGATTCGGAGCTACGGCCCTACCACAGCCGCCGAATGGAACACTCGCTATAGCAAGGCTGCCTAACTGCCTAACGTGGGGAAGCACGGTCGTTATCCCACACAGATTGCAAGCAATGTCCTGGCTTTGCTTCATGCGGAGCACCCTGGTACAGCCAAAATGAAGATCTTGGCACGTGCCCTATAGTGGCCTGGGCTTTACGCCGACATTGAAAACGTGGTGAAGAATTGTAATACCTGCCAATCGATGCAGAGTTCTACGCCGCGGGCCCCCTTAGAAACATGGCCGATTCCTGCATGCTGCTGCCAGAGGGTGCACGTGGATTTTTTTTAGCTCGAAGGCGCTTCATTCTTGCTTTGTGTCGACGCCTACTCGAAGTGGATCGACGTGGTTCACATGAAATCAACAACTGCCTTCAACACCATTGCACATATTCGCTCTCTGTTCGTGGCGTATGGGATGCCTGAACGACTGGTATCGGACAATGGCCCCCATTTTCTGGCGCGAGAGTTCAATGACTTCCTTGAGTCATGGGGAGTGCGACACACGTACAGCCCACCGTATCACCCGCAATGAAATGGAGCAGCGGAAAGGTGTGTGCCGACCGTGAAAAGAACCTTGCGCAAGCAGCTACTTCGTGATGGCGCTTCGGGTACCCACAGGACGCTACGCGAACGCCTGGACCACTTTCTACTTGCCTATCGCACAACTCCATGCACAGTGACAGGCCGTTCACCAGCCGAACTGTTTCTGAAAAGGGCACCACGATCTAAGCTGTCCTTGCTAAAGCCGTCCTTTAAGGAAGACATGGAGAAGGTACAACACAAGGCAAGTCTCAAAGCGACCGACATCGCTCGGCGTTCAGGTTCTTCGCGGAAGGGGACAACGTTTACGTGAAGACGGTCAGGGGTGAAAAAGGGTCGTGGACTGAGGGCCTAGTAGTGGAGGTTATTAGCCCAGTAACTTATTTGGTGAACACGGGGGGGAAAGTGCATTTTGTTCACGTTGATCACCTTCGTGTTGCGAGTTTTTCCCAGTCCACAGATATGCCCACCAGTACCCCTACTGTTGCACGCCAGTCACCTTACCCAGCCAATCCACGACTCGGCCGTCCGTGCTTCCCCAGCAAGTTCCCATGGCTGGGTCCGCCGCAACGGAGGTGCGCAAAGCCTCTATCTCCGAGCGGACCATGCAAGGAGACCACCCGGCAATGGAGGGTGGAGGCTACCTGCAGAGGAGTCCAGGAGAGCAGCCAACCATGCAGCCCATGGACCCTACTCCCGACGGTTCACCACGCCCGGCCCTCCTCCAGCCACGCAATCAGAGGACCCTCCCTCTCTACGTAGAAGTTCGCGTCGTCGGCAACCACCCGATCGTTACCAGTCCGAGGACATTCGCAACGGAAGTTAAACTGTGGGGGAAGGAAACGATGCAAGGAAACGGCTGCTGTCCACTTGCTCGTCACGCCGCGCGCAGGCGCGTGGCGTGACGAGCAAGTGGACAGCAGCCAGCTCACGAACAAGAAGTAGTTTATTGGCACAGCGCGCGCTTCTTATACGCGCTGGCGGTTGCTTATCCGCAAGATAACGAAACATGCAGACGACGCCTGTCGGCGCTATCACATATGGTACGCCTCGTAGTACAGTTATTTTTGAACTAAAAACATTCTCTATCCGCACCTGCTTGAAGTGGTCGGTCAAGAATACTCGTATGAAGCGGAATAGGTGTCCTGTCAGCTCTATTTCTTGCAGATGACTTAAAATAGCACTTGGCAAGAGAGGGTCGTATGCCTTACCCACATCAAGAAACACCGCAACGGAGGACAAGCCATAAGCTATATTTTGCTGCAATTGGCTGACCAAATCCAGTACGCTGTCTTGGGCGCTCAGCCGCGGGCGGAAGCCGGTCATGCAGGACGGAACCTTTTTCGATGCTCTAGCCACCACATCAGTCTGGCACAGACTAGCTTTTCTATCAGTGTTGAGACACAAGAAGCAAGCGACACCGGTCTGAATAATGAGAGATATGCCGTATCTTTGTTACGTTTAGGCACCGGCACCCCCCAGGCCAGATTCCACGATGACGGAATGTCGCCTGACGTCCAAATATGGTTAAACAATTCTAGGAGACTATGCTGGGACTCCAACGACAAGTAAAGTTGCATTTGGTTCGTGATGCCTTCAAGGCCAGCTGCACATTGTTTGCGTAAGCTAGCGAGGGCTGTTTGAAGCTCCTTCTTGCGTGAACGGGGTATCCAGAGTTGAAACTGAGGAGTAAGCGCAAGCCGTTGATGCACTACTGAGTAATTGCAGTGACACGTCTGTTCCGCATGGTGATGTAAAAGATGCGTGCTTGCAGCGAGCTCCTCAGCCAGAGATGGGAAAGTCTTGCCTTTGATGAGAGCCATTGCCAGAAACGGCTTGTCAGGGAGAGTTTTCCCAAGAAGGGAGTTCACCCCTCCCCAGATACGTGGCGATGGAGTAAATACACTTAATGTTGCGCAAAATGCCGCCCATTGGCTTCGCCAGAGCTTATTTGTGTATCGCCGAATGGCTGAATTTAACCTATTGAAAGTCGTCTTCGATGCCAAATCTTTCTTCCGCGTGAGATGACGCTCCGCCCTTCTTCGTGCCGCACAGAGGTTTTCAAGCTTTAAGTTAGGGACCGGGAAGAGCCTAGGTATCTTGAGCAGCGTGGCCGCTGCTTCCTTGCTTGCTGCCATGGTGTCTAATACGTTGCCAGAAGCCGCTTCTAATTCCGATCGGTACTTGTCCCAGTTGACAACCGGACAATCTTAGAGGCCCGTAGTCAATATCCTGCTATATCTGTAGTCAATATCATAGTAGTCAATATCCGTAGTCAATATCACTACCCATTCGGTCTGGCGCCACTCTCCACCTTAACTGAATATCAGTCGAAACTAGGGTTAAGTGAATGGCACTATTAGCACTAGGAAGCCTGAAGAAGGTTGGAGTGTCATCATTTGCAACACAGAGGTCCAGCCTATTATTGGCTTCTGCAAGATATTTTTCTCGAGCATCTGTCGCTTTATCACCCCATAGCGGATGGTGCTCATTAAAATCTCCGCATATAATACGCGGGGCTGGGCACGGTCGCAGAGTTGCTCCATGAACGACTTCACATCTACCTTTTTCCATGGTGGGAGGTAAACTGATGCAATTCTCAATTTCTTGGAGCCTATTTGCAAGCTCACAGCCACAACTTCGGCGACGTCTGCGCAAAGGTCCCGAACAGATATTACGGCGTGGGGAACCTCACGTCGAACATGCAAAGCGGCGCTCTCATGTGGAAAAGTGGGAAGGCTGGGATTTTTATGGGGAAGTAACCGGAAAGTAATCTTTTCCCTCATAATCCGGCTTCCGTCAAAGGCAATATTGGTATCGGTGACTCTTTGAGGAATAGATTTAGATCAGCCAATGGACAGGTAAGCCCAGCACAATTCCATTGCATAATAAATGGCACTGATTTTGTCTTTGTGGCCACCGGTTGCTGTAGCACAGACATCATGCTCTGGCAGGAGCGTCGCACATAATCCCAATAATACTGGTTCCAAGCTGAGCATGGTCTTAAGACAGGTTTTTAAAAAGATTGGGGCCACAGAAGCAAGATGAGACCGGAGGGCTGCAAAAAGGGCTCGTATAGCATTCTTACCGTCCTCCATCTTAGTTTTCGTAGAATGCACACTGCGCTCCTTCAAGACGTTGGCATATCTTTCAAGTCCCCTTTGAACTTCCGCAGTCTTGAATTCCACGCCTAGATGAGGTGATTGAGGAGGGGACTCTCGTGTCTCCGGTGGTTGAACACTTCCCGGATTTGCCGTCGTGTTGGATTCATTGTTGGCTTCCTGTGCGTTGAGGGCCGGGAAGCTGTCTTTGTGGGCAGGTGTCAACAGTGCTGGAGATGAGTTTGGTCCCTCGATGAAGGCTTTCCTCCTGTGCAGAGCGCTTACTCGAGATGGGTAGCCGCTGTAACTTGCAGGGTGGTCGCCGTTACAGTTGGCACAGCGAAACCCGCCGTGCATTTCTGGAAGTCATGCGGGCCGCAACATCGCTTACACGGCTGATCTCCTCTGCAGGATTTTGCCACATGGCCAAAATGCTGGCACTTGAAGCAACGAGAAGGCGTCTCCGTGTAGTCGGCTGTTTCATGCCTTGTAAATCCACGGTTGATGGTTGTGTGCCGTTCAGTGTTCGGCGCGAACGACAATACCACAGCGTGAGATGGAGTGGTCTTCCATTCGTTCACCGACGAGCCACTTCAGCGCAAAACTGTTCTCACGTGCAGTACACCTTGAGGCTTCAGGTATTCAAGTAGGTTCTCCTCCATATACGACTTGGGCACACCCTATATGATGCATTTTTTCTGCACTTAGGAGTGTGGGAGTCGAGCAGAAATGGCGATTCCTCCTACTTGGTCGCTTCGCAACAAAACATTCACCTCCTTTTCCGTGGCTACGTCGAGAAGCAAGGCACCCTGAGCAGTGAACCTGCTGCGAATCGGAGCTTTCCCAAGCAAAGTCTTGAAGGCTGAGAATAGGACAATGGGGTTCACCTTCCTGAGGTCTTGATCACATTTACCCGGGGACACAAGCACAGGTATGCCGACTGAGCGTTTTTTGCGATGGCCCACAGTCTTAAAGCTTTCCTAATCGACGTCAGTCATCTCTACGCCAAGTTCGCTGCCACCAACAATCATGTCATCGTCTCCTTTAGAAGTAGCGTCACTGGCATTGTCTCCTTTAGAAGTAACATAACTAGTATTCGCTTAGCAAACAATGACCGGTGAGGGCTCCATTGAGGCCGCGAGGCGCTTCTCGTCAGGGGGAACCATGTCAGGATCTTCGGTATCGGCTTCACTCGATCTTCGATGACCTTTCACGGTGGCGGACTCCGAAGAGGACCCGGGAGGGGCATACAGAAAAAACCTCCGTTATGAGGCAGGTATTCTGGCCGAAATGATTGCAAAACTCGCAAAATTATCGCAAAAAGAAGAGACAAAATACAAGCCAGCTTACGAGCGATCTTCTCGTCTTCTTCCACGTCCCGTAACGTGGTATTTTTTATATTTCGCGGGTTTTCTTCATTAGTCAGAATAAATAAGTACGCAATTAGTTCGACTCTGAAAATACCGCAGTTAGACGCCCCTGGTCGGTACCTACAAATGCCTCTTTGACACTTTAGTTATTAGGGCAGAAATTCTCGAGTTAGATAATTGAAGTTGAAGTTTTATTCAGACAGGAGTACCCTGGGGTGCAGAGGTAAAATGCAGATGTACTCTGCCTGACGACGGGCTTCTGCCCCTGCGTTCAGCATTGCACAGTGTTGACGAGAGCAGCAAAAAGAGAAAGAGAGAGAGGACAAAAAAAGATTTCCAAAAAAGAACAGCGTTATACAATGAATACAAAAGGCGATCATCAGCAATGATGATGGGGGAAAAAAAAGAAAAAAAGCAGAAAAAAGGAAAAGAAATTAGAACGAAAGAATCCAGCAAAAGCAAAGTTATACAATGTTTACAAGAAAACCGACAGAGAACATAAAATGTAACACAGAAGCTGAAAACTGAACACATAGCACATAAATTGACCTCATTTAAAAAAAAAACCAGTGCAGACTTCTAGACAATTGAAGTACAAAAATGTCGTTTTATATTTCGTTTAAGTCTGAGCAGCGAGGTAAATTGAAGAACTATGTCGAATATTACCGGATTTGTATTAAGAAAATGGGGTATTATATTATATAATCTAGTTTTTGTGCGCCATAGTTAGTTCGAATAAATGGGGTCTTAAGAGCCCCGGGTCGAAGATTGTAACGCGGGTTAACTGAAGTGTATGGATCAAGAAACAGTGCGTCTCTATTCATTTTACTGCGACTATGAACACCATGCGGTCGAAGAGCAAGCGGTCGAACAATTGAGGTACTGTAAGCACGTTGTGTTTTAAAAACAACGGCTTCGAGTGGTGTGAACTCGGCACATTCTCTATGCATCGAACTGCTTTTTTTGTAAAATTAACAGCCTGTCTAAATTTGTTACGGTTGTGGTACCCCAAAATTAAAGTCAATAATGAACGTGCGACTGCACAAGAGCATCGTATAACTGACGCATCAACCAGGTTGGAATCAGACACTTGATTTTGAATAACATTCCTATCGAACGGCACATACTTGCCTGAACTTTATATACATGATATGTCTCCCATTTAAATTTTCATTGAAGAGAACACCTAAAAATTTGTATGTGGACACACGTTCGATTACGGTGTTACGAAATTCTAAGGATATACTGCAATTGTTAGGTTTATTCTTGGGCTTAAAAACAACAAATTTGGTCTTATTAACGTTCAGTTGAAGATGATTGCAAATAATCAACTTGACAATTCGCGAAGCCAAGTATTGACTGACGACTCAATCTCACGCAAACATCTTCCGGAGGAAAAAGCACTCGTATCGTCGGCATACAACGTAATGTTTGGAGTCAGAGGTATATGCACGATGTCAGTTTTGTAAGGCAGAAAAAACAATGGGCCCGAAATAGAGCCCTGAGGGACCCCGTATAAAATTGGTCTCATCGACGATCAGATTTAATGGAACACCACGAATTACATATAAGGGGAGTTTATGATACAATTCATCGTGTCGAATTGAGTCGAAGGCTTACGTCAAATCGAGGAACAACTCAACGGTGAACGAATTTTGCTCGAAGTGGTTTGCGATTTTCTCTTTTATATTTAGGCGCGCCATTTCAGCTTATCTTTTTTCCCGAAAGCCATACTACTCGTCTACAATGGCATGAGTAGAATCAAGAAACTTAGTTAGCCTCGATTTTATTAAATGTTCTAGAACTTTTAAAAAAAGCGGCAGGACAGATACTGGCGATAATTATTATTATTGTCAAATGAGCCAATTTTATGCAGTATAGCCACACGTGCAATCATTCCTTTTGGAATAATGCCACTGACGAATGCGCTGTTGCAAATATGCAATAAGGGGGAACTCAAAATATACGCTACAGTTTTGATAGGCTCAGCTCATAACCAGGTGCGGTGCCATTAGCTAGAGACTTCAGAAAAGAAGTTATTTCGACCTCTGTACTTGGAGTGAGGAAAACTGTGTTCGTAGTTCGAGGAAAAGTACTCTCGTCTAATCCTACACACGAAGAATGTGTCTGTAATGGCGCACAAGAAGTAAGGAAATGTTCATTGAATTTTTCAGCTAAGGCCTGGTCACTATACTGTACACCGTCAATCGTGAGTGTACTTGGAAGGGAGGTGTTGGGGACACCTGTGATGTTCTTTGCCAAGCTCCTGATTTTCTGAGTATCATAAGTTGCAAATTTTAACTTTTCGTAACTTATCTTTGCTTTTCGTAGGTCTTAGTTTAACTTATTTCTTACGCGCTTGTACTCAGCAAATATTTTAGGGTCTTTTCGGCGAATGCATTTATCAAAAAGTTTATCTCTTGCTATTCTTCGGTTACAAAGTTCTCGAGTAACCGAAGGTTTTCGGGATCGTCGATACGTCTTAACCGGCTTTAAAGGAAACGCATTATCATAACAGTCCTTAACCTTCTTGAGAAAAAGGTCGTACGATTCATCAGGGTTTTCACAACTGTACACGTCATCCCACTTAGTCCCTTCAATCATAACCCTAAATGCAACTAGGGCTGGCTCATTGAAATTGCGACATAGCACAGGATGGTCCCTGAAACATTTCTTTTTCATCATTTTACTAAAGAAAGCAAACATTGGTAAGTGGTCACTTAAATTGACTGTAAGGATGCCTACACTAACAGTACTCGGTTCAAAATTAGTCTCGCACAAATCTATGAGGGTTTGGCTTTCAGGAGTTATTCTTGTTCGCAAATAATCACATTCCGGCAGAAAAATTCTTCAATAACATCTAGAAAAGTTTGACATCGGACGTTAGGGGCAAGCATGTCAACATTATAGTCACCAACAAGGATAGCGGGTAGACTGAGGTTTAAGGAGTATTCAAATACACTTGTTAGATAACGCATACACTCTTTTGTATCGCCAGGCGGTGGGCGATAAACTGACATAATAGTCAAATCAAGGCACAGAACAGAAATGGACTCATAATGATCGCATACTTTGGAAAACTGGGATAACATTTCATACTTTAGCCCTTTTTTAATGTAAATAGACGTTCCTCCCCCCCTTCGGTCGTTTCGATATACCCCTTCTGAGCTATACCCGTGAAAAGCAACATCTTTATTGCAGAACCATGTCTCTGTAAAAGCCAGAACGTCAACGTTGTACCGGAAGGATTGAAAAACTTTTTCAAGCTCGAATATTTTGTTTTTCATGCTTGTGATGTTAACATGAAAAACCGACAAGTTGTCATTCTTTCTAAGGTTCAAAGAGTTAACGAGACGCATACACGCTTCGGCATTGTAATATTCAGATGTACGAGGCTTGTCCATAAAAAACGAAAGAAGACGACGATGCGCACTGCTACTGTTCAGCAAATCTTATCGAGGTCCGCCTCACAGTCGATACGTATGGCACGTTGACCACCGGTCTTTCGCGCAAGAACTTTACCATTGTCCTGCCAAGCATACTCATACTGCATTTCGGCACACTTTTGCTTCATCATCCATAGCAGTTTCTTGTTCTGGGCCGTCAGATAATCAAGAAAGTAAACATCCGGTTTGGCAGCCCTCATGTTGCCCTTCTGCGCCATCCATTCATCGCGAGTTGTGCGCGATACAAAACGAACGAGCACAGCAGGAATTCTGTCTCGTTTTGGCGTGAACCTATGAAGGCCTTCAATGTCAGAATCAGTCAACTGAACAAGTTTGACATCAGCGGCGAGAACATTTATTTTGTCCCTCAAATTTTCATTTGCCGTTTGCGGCAGCCCATGAATCTCGATGTTTTGACGTCTACTGTATTACTCTAAGCTGTTGATTTGCTGCTGTAGTTTCAGCACATCAGCGCGAGCATTACCGCCTTGAATTTCCTGTATTTTGGCCTTGAGCATAGCAATCTCGGTGGACTGCTCTTTCACCCCTTTCAGCACGTCCTCATAAGAGTTTGACAAAAGCTGCATGGACACTTCCATGTCTTTCATAGTTTCCTGCATTCGAACCCTCTAAGCTCCATATGGACCAAGACTGCCAGAGCAGAGGCCCTCGCTATAGATGTAGCGAATCAGAATCAGAAATGAGGGGCTCGTTGAAAATAAGACAGAAATAAGAATTGGCAGTCAAGAAAACCTCGGAAAGCAAAGGGGAGGATGCAGTTGGCCAAGATAAAGAATTTGGAAAATAAGAAAGTGGAGACAAAATGCCCGCCAGGATTTTTTCTCCACTTTCTTATTTTCCAAATTCTTTAGCTTGGCCAACTACATCCTCCCCTTTGCTTTCCGAGGTTTTCTTGACTGCCAATTCTTATTTCTGTCTTAGTTTCAACGAGCCCCTCATTTCTTATTCTGATTCGCTACACACACACACACACACACACACACACACATATATATATATATATATATATATATATATATATATATATATATATATATATATATATATATATATATATTATATATATATATATATATATAGTAAGTAAATGAGGGGCAAGTTGAGAAAATACAGAAAGATAGGTCAGCAGTCTACAACGCCAAAGGAGGCACAGGTGTGTGGTTAGGCTCTGTTTCTTTTTCACTACGGTAACGAAGTAAACATTTTTTTTAAATATTCAGAAGAAAGAAAGAAAGAAAACACGCGCCCAGAGTGGGGACCGAGCCCACGCCTTTCGATTACATGTCGAATGCCTCACCAATTCGGCTATCTGGGCGACTTTCTTTCTTTCTTCTGTATATTAAAAAAAAATGTTTACTTCATTAACCGTAGTGAAAAAGAAACAGAGCCTAACCACACCCCTATGCCTCCTTTGGCGTTGTATATATATGTATATATATATATATATATATATATATATATATATATATATATATATATATATATATGTGACCGCGTATGTCGCGTCACCACGGCCTGGACACTCTTAGGGACTGTTCATACACTCTGGGCAATCTCCCACATTCCCTCCTCGCCGTGACATTATCATTCTCATTAATATTTCCCAATCCTCGCCCCTCGTGCATCATCATCATCGCTCTCGGTACGGTGTTCGGAACCCACTGGATTGCCGAATAAACGTCCCGGTTCACCCGTTGCTCAAGGGTCTTACTCTATGTATATATATATATATATATACAGAAAGAAATGCCGGCAGTCTACAACGCCAATGAAGGCATAGAGGAATGGTTAGACGTTTTTTTACCGTTCGTGACGTTACATCATTTTTTGTTATTAATATTACAGAAGAAAGAAAGAAAGAAAAACACGCGCCCAGAGTGGGGACCGAACCCACGCCTTTCGATTAGTTCTCGAATATATATATATATATATATATATATATATATCGTTACGCCATCAAAGACGATGAAGATAGAAGCCGCATGTGGCGTCACAAACAAGCATCTGCCACTACGAGGAAGCTGTGTGGGGCATGCTGCCTGGCATGCGTGTTCCCATATTGCTCATCTGCGTTGCAATCGTCACCGCACGCCAGCTTCGACCGGGACGGTCACCCTCGACCGGGGGGGTAATGTCACGGGACACCTAGGCGGCCAATGCCCCATAATGGCTCATCACAGAAGACGACGAGGACGACGAAGAAGTGGCTGGGTCACAGCGCGCGCTGCTATGGACGCATTGCAAATCCTGTAAATAGATTGCTGCTCATCCTTAAACCATCGTTCGAGTCATTGGCTTTGCCGCCACGTTACAATATATACATATATATATATATATATATATATGTATATATATATAATATAAGACAGAAATAAGGGTTGGCAGTAGTTAAGAAAACCTCGGAAAGCAAAGGGGCGGATGTGGTAGGTCATTGAAACAGATAAAGAATTTGGAAAGAAAGAAAGTGGACAAAAAATTCTCGCCAGGTGGGATCCGAACCCACGATCTCCAAAATACCGGTCTGGTGCGATAACCACAACACCATCGGCGGGGCTATTCGCCCCTCCACTTTCTGGGGTATTTATGTCAGTGTAGTTTTTTCTTGTGCTTTAGGGTGGTACCCAGCGCCACTCCGACTTCTCTGGGTAAAAGGACCTTCTTTTTAACCCCCGGGCAGTGACTCGAGTGTCTACGACATGTCGAGAGTGGTGGACCAGCGTTGAACCATCTTAAGCTCGCTATGGCACCAAGAATGCCATAACAGAGGCCCTCGCTATGCATGTAGCGAATCAGATCAGGAAATGAGGAGCTCGTTGTAATAAGACAGAAATAAGGGTTGGCAGTCAAGAAAACCTCGGAAAGCAAAGGGGAGGATGTGGTAGGTGATTGAAACAGATAAAGAATTTGGAAAGAAAGAAAGTAGAGAAAAAATGCCCGCCAGGTGTGACGCGAACCCACGACCTCCAGAATACCGGTCTGGTGCGATAAACACTACGCTACCGGCGGGGCGATTTGCCCCTACACTTTCTGGGGTATTTATGTCAATGCAGTCTTTTCCGGTGCTTGGGGCTGGTAGCCAGCGCCACTCCGACTTCTCGGGATTAACAAGACGGTCCCTCCACCCGGTCGTTAGACGTTAGTATAAAAGAAAAACTATCGTTATGTTTTCAATGTGACTTCTCTATCGTACCTTTACCTTATAGCCAGGAACCTTTTTTTCTTTACTGTATATATATATATATATATATATATATATATATATATATATATATATAGTAAAAAATGGGTATAGCTTCTAACAAAACTGTTTATTGGTCGACGTTTCGATCGGATGCCGATCTTTCTCAAGACAACATTTCGCATTTCTGTATATATATAGGAAAAAAGTTTTCCTGGACGCCGGCAGAATATACACAAAAATGGTTTCGACCACGGTAGAAAAAGACAACAGATTTAATAACGTTTCGGCCGAGGGACCGGCCTTCGTCAGATACAGTGATGGCATTTGTCGTACAGCTTATATATGTTTCAAAACTACAAATCAGCTACAGCAGTTGAATGAGGAAAGGGAAGAAAAGGAAAGAGGCAAACACGAGATACAGGCGCTTGTCTAAAGCATTACATAGACGCTATGGTGCCCAGAATTATCTATAAAGGTTTTCTGCAAGATGTCTGTGCTTATACAAAAGCAAGGCTATCTTTACAAGGTTGTCTCTATAAACACCAAGAACACGAGCAACGACCCTTAACAGCGATAACATGAACAATTGCCTATGAATATTTTGTACAACAGCAGAACACAGTGTTATAACATTACTGCGTGTTCAGGCAGCTTAATTTCCCCGGACTTTCGTTTAAACCAGATACTAAGGTGTTAAATTTGTAAATTAGGAATGACTCGTGCACTTCTCTATCATGGTGGGTACGAAAACCACACTGAAGGATGGTGGCTTTGATATGATCAAAGGAATGGCCTGTAACGTTCGCGTGTTGGACACCGGAAGATGCGGAAGGGAGGTTACATGTGCCCTGTGGTTATTGAAACGCAGTCTAAACGATAGCGCCGTTTGACCAATGTATTGCAGGTTGCAAAGAGAACATTCTACATGTAGATTACGTTTTCACTGTCGCAGCAAAGATCACTATTTATTTTTAGGCAGTACTTCCAGGCTGAACTGGTAACCGATCGGGTAGTAGTCATGCGTGCGCAAACGTTGCAACGGGGCTTGTTGCAAGGATGGCACCCAGATGGAGCCACAAATGTGGTTTTTGATGAAGTTAAAATATCACGAAGGTTTCTAGCTCTGCGGTATACTACTCGTGGCGGTTCGGGAAAAATTTCTTGCAGCCGATCACTCTGCTTGAGAATATTGTAGTGTTTACTTAAAATGTTCCTAATGTTAGGCATTGACGCGTTGTACGTAACCACGAAGTTAGTTTTTTCGGGGGGTGAAGGCCGGGCTTCAATATCGAGGAGGTCATTACGGTCAAGAGCATCGGCGCGCCTAAATGCATCGTCAAGAATTTCGGCAGGGTACTTTTGTTTAGTGAGGGCGTCGCGAAGTTTTAGGCAGTTGGACTCGAAGTCAGATTGCTTAGAACAAACTCTTTTGAAACGGATGGCTTGACTATACGGGATACTAGTTTTGCAATGCTTAGGGTGGCTACTGTCAAAATGGAGGTACTGTTGCCTGTCGGTTGGCTTGCGGTAAATTTTAGTCCCGATTTCACCGTTATCTACGGTCAAAGTAACGTCAAGAAAATTGATGGTTGACTGGGAAAAAGAAGGGGAAAATGAAATAGAAGGGTGAGCCCGAATAAAATCATTAATGAAAGACAAAAGAGCGGCCTCACCGTGTGTCCAAATTAAGAAGATGTCAATGAAGCGTTTATAGTACAGAGGTTTCAGAGCACAACTGGCTAGAAATTCGTGCTCAAGCAAGCCCATGAAGATATTAGCGTAGTTAGGACCAATGGCGGTGCCCATTGATGTACCACTAACCTGAACGTAATGGATTCCATTGAATTCAAAATTGTTTAGCTCTAATATCAGGCGCAAAAGAGTAGCTAAAGTTTGGCTGTCCAAGGTCTAATTGATATCTGATATCTCGTGTGCTAGTAGTAGAGATCGGATGCCGTCGGTATGCGGTATGTTAGTATACAGAGACGCCACGTCTAAGGTAACCAAGAGGGCGCCTTCGGGGACCTCAACAGAAGTGATATCAGATAAGAAGTTCAAGTTCAAGTTTATTTTTTCAACATTACAGTGTTGGGGGTCCACCAGGCGAAAAAGCGGTCAGTGACCACTTGAAGGGTGCCTGGCAGCCCGTAAACACAGCAGCTGTCTGGCATAGGTAAAAAGCATACACATGCTAATATATACGTTAAATTAACAGATATATACAGATGCATAAGTGTACATGCAATAACAATGCATAAGTGCACATACTCGTAGATAATATTAATCATGACATACATTACGTAACAATAGAAAAAAATGCATAGACACAATAAACACAATTCTGCAATATAGCAGAACCAGCTATACCTTATCCAAGGCATGCGACACTTCACTGTGCGAAAGAAAATGCAACGCCGCCTGTATTAACATTGCCTGACGTGTGGCGCGCTTTTCAATGGGAAGGGTAGGGATGCTTAGTTCAGGCACTGATCCGCTATGTGGCGCGTGCCGGCGGACATCTCGCCTTACGTCACTGCTCGCGAGTCGCGAACGCTGCACCCACTTCTACGACGTGTGTCTGTCAGCTTGCCTGTTGGGCTTCAAGGGCCGTTTCGCTTACATCTTAGCCGTGACGGGACGCTAGTTCTGTGGCTCACTGGGGATTTCGTTCAACGTGGCGCTCGCTTCATACAAGCTGTATTTTTTTAAAGAGAAAGACGGAGGTGGACTGAAATAGTGTAGGAACATTCTGATTGTCGGGTAGACATACATAGCTAACAGAAAAACGATATTTTCGGATGGGGCAGCCATTATTTTACTGATATTTTTCTTTCTGGAGTATTTAGAGAAGAAAAAATTGCGTGCACGTTTTTTGTTGAGGCGCTCACTTGTACGATTACTTTCCAATAATATCACCTGCTTGTAAACTTTAGAAAATTATAGGAAACAAAACGATAAGCAGCTGCGATCCCGCCACGCTGTCCGGGCGCTTCTACAGTACAGCCCTCAATTTCAGAAGTGCGTACCGATGCGGAGTGCGAACAGAGGGGGTCAAAACAATACCTAAATGTGGAGGGGATAGAGGTGGGATGCCCCACTCAGGAAATTTCAAGGCGTGTGATCCGAGTAGATAAGCGCGCAAAGCCGGCATCAGCCTGCGGCAGCGCAAGGGATTTTGCTTCGTGACAAAGGAAGTTTTATCAGTGACAGACCAAGACAGACAGGCATGGTGAAAAACAAGAAGGCGTAGGAGCGCCGCCTCGGGAACGCTAAACAATCTTTCCACTATTTTGCATAGTTTCCGAGAAGCGGCGCTGGCTGGCGGACACGAAAGCACGCTGGAATGCTACGGAGCCGGGAAGGGTAGGAGAGAGCAACGGGAGAGTGGCTGTTTGGCCATTTTTCGCTCACGCGTTAGGCACTGTTTATACAGGCGGCGTTGGAAAAAGAAACCAGTACAAACAATAAAAGCCTATACAAGTGCACAAACGTTAGACCAAACACTATCTCGCCACAAAATATTTTCGCAGATTCGTCTTCGTACACTTTCTGTAGTCGATACCATCTTTTTTTAATTTGTTAAGGATCGAGGGCAATGAATATTGCAAGGACTGTAGAAAATACCCGGTGCGCCGAAGGGGAACGAGCCACCTGTCACCGCTGCGTGTGCGAGAGTCGCTTGCTTGAGGAGTAATGCTTGAAATTGTTGTAATGGAGTTTCTGAACTTGCCATTAGAAAAAAGATACGAATTGAGTAGACGGAAATCATAGTAATTCTTCGCGCTAACTATTTCATGTCGGGAAAACAGCGGTGCACTAGGATCTCTGAAAGGGACATTTGAAATAAATCGAAGTGCTCTCTTTTGCAGGCGTAATATTAAGTCTAGGTTATGCATCGTAGTTGTTCCCCACACTAGGTGGCAGTAGTTAATGTGGGTAGCAAATAGGGCGTGGTAAATTTTTAGCTTAATGTGTTCTGGGAGAAAATGGCGACATCGCGATATCGCACCAGCGGCGGATGACAGGGATCTAGCTAGCATTTCAACGTGCGACGTCCATGTGAGATCTGCAGAAAAGGTGATACCTAGTATTTTATGTTTGTCAACTATTTCAACAGGCGTTCCCCCTAATGTTAATATACTTTCCACCTTTGCTGCTTTGTTCTTAGATTTAAATAAAACTGCCTTGGTTTTACCCGCGTTAATTTCAAGTCCATTGGTGTTTGACCATTCAAAAACTTCAGTAAGTGCTTTTTGAGCTTTTAACATGATTTCCTCTATATTACTGCCCGAAACAAAAATACTGGTGTCGTCTGCATACAACAGGAAGGTAGCATCACAAGGAATGTTAACGATGTCATTGACATATGCATTGAAAAGTAAGGGCCCTAGAATGCTTCCTTGGGGTACACCACAGGAGACTGTTTTGAAAGAAGAATAAAAATCGCCTATCACCACGCATTGCTGTCAATCAGAAAGATAGGACGTAAAAAGGGAACTTGACACGCCACGTATTCCGTAGTCATACAACTTATTTAGTAATATTTTATGATTTAAATATTCGAAGGCTTTGCTAAAATCGATAAATATACCTAACGTCATTTCATTTTTTTCTATGTTGGCGATTATAAGCTCCTTCTGGGTTAATAGCGCCGTCTCTGTAGATTTGCCTTTCTGAAAGCCATGTTGGAATTCCGAGGGTATGTTATATCTACACAAAAAGCTGTTTACGCGTGAGTAAATTATTTTTTCTAATCCTTTTGAAAAAACCGGAAGTATGGATACTGGTCTGTAGTTATTAGGGTCATTAGCATTGCCACTTTTGAAAACGAGAGACACTTTCGCCTTCTTCATAGCACGTGGGAAACAACCGGAACACAGAACGAGATTAAATATATGTACAAGGCACGTCACGAGAATATCCATTACATGCCTAACGGGTTTTATTTCAATATCGTTAACATCTTTAGCCGTGCTGTTTTTTAAGCCCATAAATGTCCGGTAAACCTCAAGTTCATTCGTTGGATTGAGAAACATTGTGTCATCGTTCTGAAAATGGGTTGGGGAGAAGGTAAGGTTTTTTGCTGGTCGAACCATATTTACAAAATGCTCATTAAAATGATCACACAACGGAACGCCTTCTAAATTGCGGCCCTCTACCACTATGTTAGAAAGAATATTTTTTTCCTTTTTACGTCCTAGAGCTTCATTAATAATTTTCCATTCTTTATCAGGTCGTTGCTCTGAAACGTTACCAAAAAGATTTTGGTGGTATAATGCTTTCGCCCTCTTTAGCTCAGAGGTTACTTTGTTCCGATATTTTTTGAACGTCAAAAAGTCAGAAGGATTTTTTGTGCTTAGAAGCGTTTTGAAAAGTTGGTTCTTGCGTTTGATCATTTTTGTGTGTTGTGGTACTACCCAAGGCTTCCTTATCTTTGTTTTAAGTTTTGCACTGGTGTATGGAAAACAGGCATTGTAATGTTTACAAAAGATGGACAAGAATTTACTGTAACTAGAGTCTACGTCGGTCTCAGCGTAAACGGATTACCAGTCTTCATTTACCATGCATGTCCGAAATAAATTAAGGTTGTGGTTTGAGAACGATCTGAACTTTACTTTAGCTTTAAGCCTGCGAGGTTCTTCTGCTAGTACGCTACTTGAATAACGAATAAAAATAGGGCAGTGATCGCTAAGGCCGCAGCTTATCGTACCAGCCAAATGAACCTCGGTGTCTGCAATAACGATAAAAAGATCAAGAATTGATTGACCAGATTCTGTTACACGTGTTGGCATTGAAATAACGTTCTGGAATCCACACGAGGAAATATGATTACAAAACTTCCGGGAACTAGCGGTATTATCTAGCAAATTGATATTAAAATCACCACCGAGCAGCATTTGGTACTGATGAAAGGAAGAAAATTCAAGCAGTTCTGCTAAGAATTCAAAAAATACAGTTACATTACCAGAAGGGGGGTGATATAAGACAGCGTAAATGTTGCTACCATTTGTCAAGCACAATACCTCGTAGTCGGAAGTCACACGTGTGTACTGTTGTAGCACTTCGCACTGCAAACGCTTTCTAACATGTATCGCCACCCCACCACCGCACATTCCAGTTCTGTTGATAAAGTAATGATTATATTTATCTAAAATTAACATGTCACTATGTATGTCGCACCAGGTTTCAGATAGCATTATGATGTCGAACAGAAATTTAAATTCAGTGAAAAACGGGGCCAGTTCATCTTGTTTAGGCGAGGCGGAACGTGCATTAATGTGAAGAGCAGAAACAGTGCTCTGCGCTTTTGGTGCAACTGCAATTTCACATGGCAAGGAATATTCATGATAAAACATGCGACAAAGAAGATAAAGAAGGAGAATGGGAGCTACTCGCTAAATCAGCAGATTTTGCTCAGGTCACGGTCTGTCACGATGCGAACTAAGCCGCTTCTTTCTGACTGGCGTGCAAATATTTTCCCGTTCCGCGTCCAGACAAATCGCCACTGACACTGCCTCTTCCTTCCTATAGCCAGTGACAAAAGATGCTTCAAAGCGGGACAGAGATGCTCATTCAAAAAAAATTGGGCTTCACTTGACAGACCAAGTTCGCTATTCTTAACGCGATGGGCGCGTGCCTTTTCAAGGACAATGTCTCGCTTCTGCCTGCTCTTAAACTGAACAACTACGTTTGTCTTTCCTGGTTCCCGAGTCGGCACTCGGTGGCACACTTCGATGTCTGCAGGTACAATAGATTCCTCGATCGCTCCACCGATCTTGCCGACGAGTTCAATGATATTTTCGTCTTCGGTTTCTACAAGCCCTTGGATTTCCAAATTCGACCTGCGTGAATACTGCTCACAGTGTACAACTCTCCTACGAAGTTCCTGAATCACGGAGTCCTGACTGGCGCACTGCGCACGCAGCCCGTCATTTTCCTTTTTCAAAGCCTCTCGTTCATTGCGCTCAACAAGAAGTAACGCCTTCACTTCGTCCATTGCTTCTTTCATTGCCTTTAACTCATTGCGCATCTCATGCAGGTCATTTCGAATTTCCCTATCTGTTGGCGAAGCGTTATTTGTCATTTCCACACAAAAATTTGATTGCTATACAATACTGAACAACCAGGATAAAACTAAAAACTAAAAAAAACATAAAAACCTACAAATAAAAATAAAAACAGCAGCGACACAACTTTTCCCAATTTGGCAGCAGCAACAGCAAGGATCCAGTCTTGTGAGGAAAAAAAAGAAGAAATGACACCAACCAACCTGCATTGCGACCAAAATTTGATTAGACAGTGCGTCCACTGGCTGTTGCCGCTGCCAAATGCGTCGTCCGGTGTGGGTCCTCCTTTTATAGGCACATCAACGGAGCACTTCCGGCGCTACGTCAGTTCCTGGGCAGAAGGGGGATTTCCATGCTGGAACTTGGCCACGTGCGCGGTCTGGTCAGCTGGGCTGACGACGATCTTCTCCGGCTGCAATGCGACCAAAACTTGATTAGACAGTGCGTCCACTGGCTCTTCCCGGTGCCAAAATCAAGGAAAATGACACCAAGAAATGATTGGTGTCTTTAACGTACGAAGCAAACGTTGCAGGAATGTGGTTGATTTCCGTATCGACAAAACGGGAGATATATTCAGTTACAGTTTCTATTCCCGAGACGATTGGACGGCCAGGATTACCATGTTTATGTATCTTCGGTAGGAGGTAAAAACGGCCTGCGACGGGGCATAGAGGAATAAGCGACCTAATTAATGAGCTATCCAACTTTTTTTCGGATGCGAGCGCGGTTAGCGCACTTGTTATGAGACACCTAAAATGTTCAGTTGGGTCTTCATCCAAACGTTTATAAAATGACTGATCGTTAAGTTGCCTCATCGCTTCTTTAAGATAGTCTGTTTTATTAAGCACTACGACTGCGCCCCCCTTATGTGCAGGCTTAATGACTATGCTGTCGCGACACTCAAGTTTCTTGATTGCTGAGGTTTCCTTTGGGTTGAGGTTACGTTTAAAACAGGCTTGATTGCGGGATGCTTCTAGGACGTCTCGCTGTACTGCGTTAATGTACAAATCTAGACATTTGTCACGTTGGGTGGGAGGCGTCCAGCGCTTACACGAAGGAACTGCTTTAGATGTATGGTTAGAATCATCTGTGCCATGAAAATATTCTCGTAGTCTTAAACTGCGGGCAAACTTATCCAAGTCTTTCATTAGTTCGAATTCACTGAATCCGCCTGTGGCTGGACAGAAACTGAGTCCGCGTGACAGCACACTTCTCTCCTCGTCTGACAACACAGTTGATGACAAATTTACGATGCAGCTCGGCGCGGTTGAAGACACTTCAGGTGTTACGTTTAACGGTTCTCCTGAGGAAATTTCAGAAATGCAGGGCAGTGGTACACCATCACGTAAAAGTTTTTTATGCTTCGTCGCTTGAATTTGGCATATCTTTTTCTGCTCGTAAGCCGCTACAAGCGTTTTTTCGTCAACACTTAAGTTGTGAAAAGAAAGAAGTTGCGTTTCCTTGTTGCGCAACGACTTAAGGGAAAACTCGTGATGCTTGATGATGATGCGCATAAGGCCTAGAGAAGCGTTTTTTAACACACTATTTCATTGGGACAGATTATAACTTGACATATTGTCTACAGCTGGTTTGATTGATAATTTCAGACCTTTGGGCACCATAGAAGCCAGTAAGTAAGTGCGTAGAGTTAAGATATGCTGGTTGCAAAGAATACGCTTTTCAACGGCTTTCCTAATTTTCAAGTAACCACTAGAAAGCATGCCATCTTCTGCAGTACAATTAGTCACGGAGTCTAGTCACTTTGAATCGTTTGATTTTTGCACTCCAAAATTTCTCTTACGCAAGTCGTAATGGGGAACTCCAGGTCCGGTACAAAGCGGGGATGAAGATCTCAAGGTTTTGCGGCGGGCGCCCAAACATGGTCCATGAGGGTAGAAAGGCAATGGAGAGGGGTGCTGATTCATCGCCGCCACTGTAGTCATCGTCGTCGTCGATGTCGCCGTCATCGTTGTCTTTGTAGCCGCAGGCATCGTTGCTGCCAACGTCGTCGTCGCCGTCGCCGCCGCCACCGTGGTCGTCGTCGCCGCCGCCGCCGCCGCCGTCGTCACCGTCGCCGCCTCCGCCGTCGCCACCGCCGCTGTCGCCGCCGCCGTCGTCGTCGCCGTTCTCGAAGACTGGACCAACGCCGCCGCCCGCGCCATCGCTGCCACCGCCGCCGTCTAGTGGTTACTTGATACTAGTGGTTACATGATTACTGGATTATAGTGGCTACTTGAAAATTAGGAAAGCCGTTGAAAAGCGTATTCGTTGCAACCAGCATATCTTAACTCTACGCACTTACTTACAGGCTTCTATGGTGCCCAAAGGTCTGAAATTATAAATCAAACCAGCTGTAGACAATGTGTCAAGTTATAATCTGTCCCAATGGAATAGTGTGTTAAAAAACGCTGCTCTAGACCTTATGCGCATCATCATCAAGCATCACGAGTTTTCCCTTAAGTCGTTGCGCAACAAGGAAACGCAACTTCTTTCTTTTCACAACTTAAGTGTTGCCGAAAAAACGCTTCTACCGGCTTACGAGCAGAAAATGATACGCGAAATTCAAGCGACGAAGCATAAAAAACTTTTACGTGATGGTGTACCACTGCCCTGCATTTCTGGAATTTCCTCAGGAGAACCGTTAAACGTAACACCTGAAGTGCCTTCAACCGCGCCTAGCTGCATCGTAAATTTGTCATCAACTGTGTTGTCAGACGAGAGAAGTGTGCTGTCACGCGGACTCAGTTTCTGTCCAGCCACAGGCGGATTCAGTGAATTCCAACTAATGAAAGACTTGGAAAACTTTGCCCGCAGTTTAAGACTACGAGAATATTTTCATGGCAGAGATGATTCTAACCATACATCTAAAGCAGTTCGTTCGTGTAAGCGCTGGACGCCTCCCACCCAACGTGACAAATGTCTATATTTGTACATTAACGCAGTACAGTGAGACGTCCTAGAAGCATCCCGCAATCAAGCCTGTTTTAAACGTAACCTCAACTCAGAGGAAACCTCAGCAATCAAGAAACTTGAGTCCCGCGACAGCATAGTCATTAAGCCTGCAGATAAGGGGGGCGCAGTCGTAGTGCTTAATAAAACAGACTATCTTAAAGAAGCGATGAGGCAACTTAACGATCAGTCATTTTATAAACGTTTGGATGAAGACCCAACTGAACATTTTAGGTGTCTCATAACAAGTGCGCTAACCGCGCTCGCATCCGAAAAAAAGTTGGATAGCTCATTAATTAGGTCGCTTATTCCTCTAAGCCCCGTCGCAGGCCGTTTTTACCTCCTACCGAAGATACATAAACATGGTAATCCTGGCCGTCCAATCGTCTCGGGAATAGGAACTGTAACTGAATATATCTCCCGTTTTGTCGATACGGAAATCAACCACATTCCTGCAACGTTTGCTACATACGTTAAAGACACCAATCATTTCTTATCTGATATCACTTCTGTTGAGGTCCCCGAAGGCGCCCTCTTGGTTACCTTAGACGTGGCGTCTCTGTATACTAACATACCGCATACCGACGGCATCCGATCTGTACTACTAGCACACGAGATA
>NW_027526214.1:120811886-120971171 GCF_048455015.1 Haemaphysalis longicornis | reverse complement strand
GATATCAGATATCATTAAGACCTTGGTAAGCCAAACTTTAGCTACTCTTTTGCGCCTGATATTAGAGCTAAACAATTTTGAATTCAATGGAATCCATTACGTTCAGGTTAGTGGTACATCAATGGGCACCGCCATTGGTCCTAACTACGCTAATATCTTCATGGCCTTGCTTGAGAACGAATTTCTAGCCAGTTGTGCTCTTAAACCTCTGTACTATAAACGCTTCATTGACGACATCTTCTTAATTTGGACACACGGTGAGGCCGCTCTTTTGTCTTTCATTAATGATTTTAATCGGGCTCACCCTTCTATTTCATTTTCCCGTTCTTTTTCCCAGTCAACCATCAATTTTCTTGACGTTACTTTGACTGTAGATAACGGTGAAATCGGGACTAAAATTTACCGCAAGCCAACTGACAGGCAACAATACCTCCATTTTGAGAGTAGCCACCCTAAGCATTGCAAAATTAGTATCCCGTATAGTCAAGCCATCCGTTTCAAAAGAGTTTGTTCTAAGCAATCTGACTTCGAGTCCAACTGCCTAAAACTTCGCGACGCCCTCACTAAACAAAAGTACCCTGCCGAAATTCTTGACGATGCATTTAGGCGCGCCGATGCTCTTGACCGTAATGACCTCCTCGATATTCAAGCCCGGCCTTCACCCCCCGAAAAAACTAACCTCGTGGTTACGTACAACGCGTCAATGCCTAACATTACGAACATTTTAAGTAAACACTACAATATTCTCAAGCAGAGTGATCGGCTGCAAGAAATTTTTCCCGAACCGCCACGAGTAGTATACCGCAGAGCTAGAAACTTTCGTGTTTTTTTAACTTCATCAAAAACCACACGTGTGGCTCCATCTGGGTACCATCCTTGCAACAAGCCCCGTTGCAAGGTTTGGGCACACATGACTACTACCCGATCGGTTACCAGTTCAGCCTCGAAGTACTGCCTAAAAATTAATAGCGATCTTTGCTGTGACAGTGAAAACGTAATCTATATGTTAGAATGTTCTCTTTGCAACCTGCAATACATTGGTCAAACGGCGCTATCGTTTAGACTGCATTTCAATAAACACAGGGCACATGTAACCTCCCTTCCGCATCTTCCGCTGTCCAAACACGTGAACGTTACAGGCCATTACTTTGATCATATCAAAGCCACCATCCTTCAGTCTGGTTTTCGTACCCACCATGATAGAGAAGTGCGCGAGTCATTCCTAATTTACAAATTTAACACCTTAGTATCCGGTTTAAACGAAACCCTGGGAAATTAAGCTGCCTGAACACGCAGTAATGTTATAACACTATGTTCTGCTGTTGTACTGAATATTCATAGGCAATTGTTCATGTTATCGCTGTTCAGGGTCGTTGCTCGTGTTCTTGGTGTTTATAGAGACAACCTTGTAAAGACAGCATTGCTTTTGTATAAGCACCATAGCGTCCATAGCACCATAGCGTCTATGTATGGGCACCATAGCGTCTATGTAATGCTTTAGACAAGCGCCTGTATCTCGTGTTTGCCTCTTTCCTTTTCTTCCCTTTCCTCATTCAACTGCTGTAGCTGATTTGTAGTTTTGAAACTTATATAAGCTGTACGACGAATGCCATCACTGTATCTGACGAAGGCCGATCCCTCGGCCGAAAAGTTATAAATCTGTTCTCTTTTTTTTACTGTGGTCGAAAACATTTTTGTATATATATATATATATATATATATATATATATATATATATATATATATATATATATATATATGTGTGTGTGTGTGTATTTGTGTTTGTGTGTGTTCGTTTTTCATAAAAGTGTAATTGGTAGTCTCCCCAAGTGTCGTATGATTTTTCTTGTGTCGTCTGTGTGTCTTTCTCTGCACTTTTTACAAATCACAGATTCAGAGTCTTTGTGTGGTTTCCAGCGTGTATGTCGAAAGATTCCCAGTGGCACTGAGTGGGACCCTCCTTTAAGACGAATGTGTTTGTTGTTGAACTCTCCGGGAATACGACTTGCCGTAGTCAGTGACAATTACCGCTTCACAGGCCACGACCCGCGGAAGCGTTTTGGTGGGTACCGCTATGGTAGATGGGGGGTGATTCGACGAGCCAGATATTAAATTAAATTGAAGTATATTTTATTGATATGCGGAAACAGACGTAATGTCTCCACTACATCCGGACGTAGCCACTCGTCGATCCTCGTGGAATTCCACTAAGCAAAACTTTTGCCACTCACTTCGGGGACGGACACCCTTGTCCCCTAAGGGAGGATGTCGGCCTGCAGCTTTGGAAAGAATGGAAGACGCCCGCAAGTAATGCCGGCCTGGACGTACTGCTGGTTGTTTCCCGCGGTGCGCTCAGTGTACTGCTTTTCATGAGTGTGGCAAAAACGGCGCACATAAGTGGAGACCGAGGTATATCTTGTAAGCAGGCCACGGTGTTTACAAACAAGAAAATATCTGCGAAAGCAGGGCAGTAGGTCGACGTCCGCCGTATGTACAATACTAAGACCGGCCTGAGGAGGGCCAATGCTCATCCCTGAAAGATTCACCGACAAGTGGGCCAATGGGCAAAGCGCAGAAAAACGCAAAACAAGGAGAGGAACTGCACAGAACTAGACTGATGCACGCACGGTTTCTAGAACTGTTGGTTTCTACAGCGCACCATGTTGTTACAGAAATAATGTGTGTGATCAAACACTGAGAGAGAGGGGGAAACGGTTCATCGAGATGAGAGCATGGTGGGTGTTCCTCACACTCATCGCGTGGCTCACCGATTGAAGAAGTTGCTGGGATGTTCGATTTGAAGGTTTACTGCCGGCACCCAAAAAACTGACCTCTTTGTGGTGGGCTATTGCCTGAAAAGCCAAGCGAGAGAAATTCGAAGTGAAGGGTTCGCAGTCAAACATGAAAACAGTATGTAGAATCTGCAAGAGGGTTGTTTTAGGAATTCTGTTCGATTGGGGTGGATCCTAAGTAGGGAATACGGGCAGGTGCTGAACATCGGTCTTCGTGAAAACTCTTCCTAATGTTCCCGTCTATCGGACCACTGTAGAAACCATGATGGTGTGCCTCTGGTGGAAAAAACTGAAGTCCTAGTTATGCCCCCTCAGCCACGTACTCTCTAGTTTGCAGAGGATTACTTCGTCTTTTTGTACAGTAAGACCGGAACTTGCTTCAGCGCTTCTTGTGGGGTCAAGATATTAAGAATTCATGAAGGATTCGGATACCTTGAAACTAGCTTTCAGTAAATAGGTGGTGAATCTCTTGGCTTCAAAATGTTTGGTTATGCTGCTATCGTTCTCCAACAATCGGGGAACCTTGGCCAGCTGTAGGGGCGTACGTGTGATTACTGATTCCTTCGCCATTCTTGTTGCTTAAACACATTGGTTGTGTGTGTGGCTGTGTGTGTGTGTTTTTGTGCGCGTTTGTGCGCGCGTCGGTTCGTTCGTACGTGCGCGTCTGCGTGTGCGTGTACGTATGCTTGTGCGGGTGTGCGTGTGTGTGTGTGTGTGTGTGCGCGTGCGTGCGCGCTCGTGCACATGTGCGCGTGGGTGTGCGTGTGCGTGTTCTTGTGCGTGGCTCTGTGTGTGTGTGCGCGTGTGCGTGTGCGTGTGCGTATCCGTACGCGTGCGCGTCTGTTTATGTGTGTGCGTGTACGTGTGCGTGCGCATGCGCGTCTGTGTGCGTGTGCGTGTGTGCGTGTGTGCGTGTGTGGGTCCATGCGCGTGGTTGTTTGTGTGCGTCCGTGTGTGCGTTCATGTGTGTGTGCGTGTGTGTTTATGATGCGCCGGAATTTTGCGCTGTTTTTAAAATTTTCTTTTGTAGTTTCATTAAATCTCAACAGTTAAGCGCTCGTCCCGTGTAGTTTCTATCTTCGTCCTGCATTTTCTGCGCCTTTCGTCACTGCGGTCTAAGACGCGTTAGGTTGGTGCTTGTGTACTTGTGTTTTGATTAACTTCGTGGATGTCCAGAGTAGGATTGGGAGAGTAAGTCTAGCGATTATTACAGTGAAAAAAAGTACGATTACTGGTTGCGGTCACTATTCCTCCCAGTGTGCGTTCTACGCCATTGTCACTCTTTTTTACTATCGTCTTGAAGTCATAGTGTTTATTGTAATAAAAATGAATTGTTCGGTTTTTATTACCGAGCAAGACAAAACAATCTATGAATGCAATGCTAGAGAGTAAACGGCACAGTTGAAATGCAGAAGTAGAGATTAGAACACCCAGTTGAATAAATGATTGCAAAGGGCGAGAAGAGGAAAACATTTCGCCAGATAAACATGTTTAGATAAGTATTTACCCCTTCTCTGTTTGCATATATATAGTCAATAACAGTGGAAGCGCATATTTGAAATGCAAGCAACACCCGTCATTTGTAGAATAAAACAAGTTACCCCAAAATTTGCACATCCTTAAAGTACATCATTGACGGTTCCAACATGCCACTCTAGCGGAAGGCACACCATTGCCATTAACAATATTATTGTAAGCTGAAGACTGAATCCTCAACAGCCATGGCCGACGGTGGCCAATGTGTACACCCTCAAGATAAACCCCACCCACTGAGCGGCTACACAGAGATTCTCTCCTATTACAAGCAAACTCTCCGCAGCCTCCCACCACAACACTGGCGCTTCTCCAGAGAGGAAGCTACAACGTGGCGGCGTGTCCAGACAAATACCTACCCACATCCCACCCGCCTCCACCTGACCTTCCGCACCCAACAACCTTCCCTCTGCGCTTACTGTCCCAAGCCTGGAACCCTCTGCCACAACATATGGGAGTGCCAACGAACTCCAGTCTTGCCCCCCCTTTCCAAACCAACCTTCGAGCAGTGTAGGGCTTCCCTGGCCAGTCCGGACCCGGATATCCAGCTTACGTTGGTGACCTAAGCATTGACGGGCAGCCGAAGTCAAGGCCTCTCGGACTAGGAACGCCTTCCACGGGGCGAGGCCCACATATCAGCCTTTGCTAGCGAAGAAAAATACTTTTTTTTTTCTCTCTCTCTCAACTGCGAGAAATTTAATCCAGAAAATTTTACGAGGTTGTCAGCATCACGCTCGTAGAAGCCCATTCACTAACACAAGACGGGAAATAAGAGCATGTAAAACTTCACTTTTTAGTGCGAATTCAATGAAGTAGGATAACATTTCACATATTGTTAGGGTCGTCCTAGCTAATTTTTATATTAGTGTTTCGATTATTGCGTAACGAAGCGAAAATTTCGAAGGTTTTTGTGAACAAACTGCTTTGACAAACAGCAATGTATTCATATAAAGAGGGAATTTCGAAACCGTGATAAATTCCTGCGAATGAACGATGTACGACATGCGAATAAACAAGGTTCAAAGATAGAGTCGTCTGTACAAAACATTTTATTTTTTTCACGTAGACAATGTTGAACAGGCTTAATCAAATTGGTTTTTAAGGGAAACACGTGGGCCCGCTGAGAAAAAAAAATTCCCCCGCACTACCCGAAGGGAATCCTGCAGAAATGCGAATGCATTGCGTGCACCGATAAGTGTGTTGCGAGTAATGGCGTAATTAATGACGAGAGTGTGAACGTAATTATTTATTCATCAGCACCTGTTTGTGCTATCGTTGTACCTGACGGCCACAATCACTGCCTTGTGATCGCTAAAGTGCACGGTCAAAGGGTCTTTGAGAAGCATACGCGCGTCACAGTTTCGCGTAAAGACCAGATCAATGCAACTCCCGTGAATGGTAGTGGGGCACGTGTCGAAGCCGGCAGAGAGACAATGCATAGAGTGCCTGGTCTGCATGTACTCGACCGTGTACTGGTCTGCATGTACTCGCCACTCTTCTTGCGCACGTCAACGTTGAAGTCGCCAACCAAGACTACGGGGTCAGAGGGTTTGGAGCGCACGCGCACACGTTCCATAGCCGCGTTCAGCTGCGTGGAAACGGCGTCTCGAGCGAGGTTGGGCGCGAGGTACGCGGTCACCACAAAGACTCCGTCTCCGGTGTAGGCAAGGGTGTACAAGTCCTTGCACGGAGACGTGTCTCGAACGGGAGACGTGGCAACGGCGTGCGATATCAAGTTCCCATACACGTTAGACACGAGGCTAACACCGCAGTACTCGCCGTCCTTGCCGCTTCGAGCAAACTAGTACAGCTCGCTTCAAGCGCATGCGTTCGGCATTGAGCGCGGAAAGATAACACCTGCGGGCGCACGCCGACGGAGCACGACAACCCCCGACTAAGAAATGCATTCGCATTTACGACGACGACGAGGACGAAGGCACAATTACGAGGCGCGCGCTCACGTGCGCTCGCGCTGGAGGAATGCAGGCGCACGCCGCTCGATGGACGCAAGACAACCCCCCACTAATAAATGCATTCGCATTTAAAAACCAACATTGCTCGCTGCTCAGCATCTCACACACAACCCACGCTATCAGTCGTCTTGGCCGACCTCCATTTCCGACAGGACAGCTCGCTACTCTTGATGATCAAGCGCGGGGTTGCGGGTGTGCACCCGATGGCTCGTACGTCCCGGCAACCCTGGCGTGCGCATGTGGAAGCAGGTTAGCTCTGATGCGATTGGCGTGCATGCCGCCTGATATGCTTTCCCAATGCGACGCGATGACCGTATGGCCTGATATGCTGGGGGGATAATATGGCATGTGAGCGTGGGCGATTGGCGAGCGCGCGGCCTAAATAAAGCATCGGCCAGTGTTAGTTTTTGTTCTTTAGATACCTCCGGTTTGAAGTCGATGTTTTTTAGCATCGGCATCCTGTTGAAATTGCCGCTGTCTCCTTCTTTAAATGCTAAGTGTTTTACAACCTCCATAATTTTGTGGACGTAAAATACATTGGTCCCACGAAACAGGGGTGTGTTTTCATACCCGCAGTAAGTGACGATTAATTTTTCCCGACCATCAAGAAACTCCACAATGACCCTGGCGACACTGATGCGTGCTCTGGGAAAAAGCAAATGGTCGCCTTCCGCCATTGCAATGCCTTCCGCCACACATACGTCTCCTATCGTCGCTCCCTAAAGTAGGCAGCTGACTTCGCAGACCGAAAAGGTAATTAAATACACATTACCTCTAAAAATTGAATTTTTCTTCCAATTTAATACAGCAACATAAAGCAAAGACCGGGCTCATAATATTGACAACATAAGCAAGAATAGTCGTTTTTGGAAATTTTGCAGACAGGTAATTTCTTAAGGAAGCCACAGAAAACCGTTCCATCCTATCCACACCCCACCACGGAAGTAGCATTGATGACTGAGACATACTGCAGAACACCTGCAAACAATGCTTGAGGAACCACAATCTTAAAGGACGGCCGTGGGGCGAAAATAAATATGAATATATAAAGTAATCAGGTATAAGCATGCCAAACACGCTCCCTTCAGCTTAGAAAACGAAACGCTAGAAGTAAAGTGCTACAACTACCTCGGACCGATGGTTAATGCTGACCTGAATCAACGAGGGAGAAATCGTGTGCAGAATAGGTATTGGTTGGGCAGCACTCGGAAAGCACGCCAAAATATTAGGTAAGCTGGCTCTGCCACCAAACTGAAAAAGCTACAACCAGGCCGTACGGCCGGTTGTGAAATTTGGACCTGAAACAGGGGACCTTACCTAACACGTAAAGAAACTTGGGTCAGCTCAGCGGGTCATCGAACGCCGAACGTTGGGAGTAACACTCAGAGAGAGGAATCAAGCCAAATGAATCACGTCACAAATCAGAGTAGAAGATTTCAGAGATGAAATCAAGAAAAGGATTTCAGTTCTGTTGGTCATGTATTGAGACGAAACGACGACCGGTGTGCCATTAGGGTATGGTAGGGTACACCAGAGAAGATAGAGAAGAAGGGGAAGATGTATAATTTGATAGACAGATGAAATATGAAATTTGGGGGTAAACTGTGGAGTCGAGCAGCGCTTTAGAGGAGCCGTTGGAGGTCAGTGGAAGAGGCCTTTACCCTGCAGTGGACCTCAGCAGCCTGATTGGGATTATGATGACGACGACGACGACGTTGATGAATATGATCATTATGATGATTATGATGGCGAGAGTTTGCCTTACGGCTGAACAGTTATAAATGCAACACAAGATTGGTTTCACGCAGACACTTCAGCAGATACCGGGACTCAGGGCCTCATATCCAACGCTGTAGATCAGGCAGTCTCCCAGGATGCAGCCCTGTGGCTTGGAGGTGTTGCAGGCGAGAGGTTTGAAGGACAGGCCCGGTCAATAGAAGGTGGCTCGTGCCGGCTTCGGATGCAGGGTCCGTACAAAAGGGACAGGTGTCCGTAAACGGTGCGTGATGGCGGACAGAACAAGCGTAGGTCACTGCTGGATATAACTCCACCCCAACTCGAAGCCTCCGCTGCAAGACTTCCTCCCAGCCAGCGAGCTAACTGGGGAGGTCAATTCCACGCGGGGAAAGTAAAGCACGCGTGGTGCGGCGCAGGTTCTCTTTTTCCACCAGCAGTTCTTCTAGGGTGGACACCAGAAGAAGTGGCAGCGGCCGTGGGAGGCCTATACGGTGACAGGCGCGATCCACCGCTATGTGGGCACTAAGCATGTCCCGGCGAACTCACAAAACACGCACATGGCATTGGTATGTGTCCAGGATCGCATGAATACGTGCTGACATGCTGGTGCTACGCGCTACACGACGTAGATCACGTATCGCTGTCATCAAGTCCGTGTAAATTTCCAGTTTCACACCGGAAGTTACTGCCGATGCAAGCGCTTGGAGACCATACCGAATTGCAGTAAGTTCTGCCAATAGGCTTATTTGAGGGTGGAGGGTCTCGTAGGTGCAGCACTGGTTTAAGGTTGCGTGAGAGAGACAAGCCAAGGTGTGGTTACGAGGCAGTCGTGTGCCCCGGCGTCCACGAAAGCCTGCATGACTCGTGTCCGGGTCGCAGACGCCCAGTAACGGACATGAATGAGGGCTGCATCCGGAGGTTGATGATGGCCAGACGCACATGTAGCTTTGCCAGAGGCTTGTTGTCCGTCACCTGATGGTAGAGCCAGGGCGGTCTACCCGCAGAAAACGCTGGCATCGTATCAAGAACGTGGTCCATATATGCAGCGAGAGCCGCTGCCTCCGGTACATATCCACGCTTTAGCAGGCGAGGGCAACGACGCTGATGCATGATCTCATCTAGCGTGTCGAGCTGGGCTTTGGCTTGTAGCGGGGGGATTGGTATTATGCGAGGCAGGCGAGTAATGGTGCGCATGACGGCGTTTTTGATGGCCTGCAAATGAGATGTTCAGAAGTTCACATAAATATTCATTCCATGACATTTCTATGAACCTAAAGCAATAAAATCTAACGCCTCATCTGTTCTGTTTTGTATTGGCTCAAGCATTATTTCCCAAAATGGCCACTTACAACGGAATTCTGTAAGAAACAAAGTATTGGTTATTTGTTATCCAAATAATTATAGTATTTCTATGCTTCCGTTACACGTTTTTTACATTGAAGAAAATATAGCTCATCATTAAAAAGTTGGTACACTGCACGCAAAATAGCAAAATATTTAATGATTGACTCTCAAAGGCTAAAAAGTATTTTGGTTACCAAAAACACACTTTGCAGCTGTGTAACGTTGTTATCGCCATAAATGCAACAAGAAAATTCCTTCAGAAATAACTGCGTATTTTAATTAAAGCAACGAATTTACCTCTTGTATTTTACGTATCAATATATATAACAAAATATGTAACTCGAAAATATAATATGGCACCACATTGCCTGTGTAAGGTCCAGCGACTATGTGTTCCAGCAATTTTGTCTTTGTCCTCAGACTAAAATAGCATGGGTTCTCATTTGGTATGGCGAACAAGAATCCTTAGCTTATGTGTAACGTCTTGTGTTTGTGTAAAATAATTATAGCTGGTCCAGAATCTCCCATGTCTTTCCATTGCCAGTAGTTTGACGGGGTCCCATTCGTTTTATCAGGAGTGTGTAAAACCTCATACTGCAACAAACGTCTTAGATGACGTAAACCAAACCACTCCCCTCTACCTGCAAGTCAAATTGACGTGCTATAGTCGCTGCTTTAGCGGTAACGGGTTCCCAACTCGCCTCACGAGGTACCCGAAGGTGCACATAGCAGGTGCATAGTATTGGTGGCACAATTTATTCCTCTCAGCTGCCTGGTCTCCGTCGTAGCACTGCCTTGAGTCTTTTCTCCTGTAGCGACACCATCGTCATCGTAATCACTAGCGCTACAATCAACATCAGCGTGTGCCTTTCCAGTGTCAGCAGCGCCGCGTGCTTCGCATCAGATCGAACACGACTGTGCAACTGGGCGGTAGTCGTCTTCGCTGCTTCTTCTTCTGGCCCCGCCTACGCCCCTCAAATGAATGTGGGAATCCGCATCAGCCACACCGACTGAGTCCGCTTCCCTACAAGTGGTGCCCCGGATGTTCGGCAACTGTTACCCGGCCAGCCGCACACTAATATGGCGACGTGGGGGGACCCACCAATACTGGCGTTCCAGCCACACTACATCAGTGGTTGGTCCTTGTAGTTCAAAGCTGCCCTGTGGCTCAACCACGTCAGCGAAACCTCCTACGGCGAACTTCGTAATGCCGTACTCGCGCAATATGGCTTAAGCGGCATCCGCTTTTGTCCCACAGTAGAAGAGGTACCCAGCTACACACCCGCTATGTGCAGGCTCTGAAGCCGCCCATTGCACCCTCTGGGCCATCGCCTTCGTGTGCGGCCTTACGTGTCGGCCCCCTAGACACCATCACCAGCGCGGCAGCCGCACCTGCACCGAAGACGCAGCGGACGACGTCACGGGATGCATCAGTCACAGCCCGCCTCAGCCGCTTCTACCGCCTCTTGCGAGGGTTCTGGTGAGCGGGTTCCTGGTGTTAGAACCAATTTTGTTACAGCCAGGTCGCCTTCTAAACCACCATCGGTCGTCATATACCCCCCACAGGTGAAAGACTGCCCTGTCCACTGCAGTCGCAGCATGAATCACGCGAGACGCACGTCGTTGCACCCGACGTCATCGCCGATGCGCTGACAGCTCCCGTCGTGCTGCCGTCAACAGTGCACCTTGATTCTCATTGACGTGAAAATGCCACCAGTTACGACTACGTCCCGTTCCTTCATCTACCAGCGCCATGCCAAGAAATGTTTGTACAAAAGAAGGTCGACAGCACACCCAAGGCCCCAACACCGTGAGACCAACCTATCAATCGCGACTTGGATGACGAGACCACGGCCACACAATCGCCCGAACAGACAAAGTCTGACACGCCGGCAGCACACGACCACCTTGGAAACGGCTTGAATTCGCAGCCAATGAAATGCGTTTCTGTAATTTGGCGCCGCCCAAATCACAACGAACATCATAAGCAGCAGTCGCCAAAGCGAGTTTCGTCACTGGGGCTCCCTCAAAGCACACCCCCAATCCGTCAACAGTGTCTTCAGCAACGTCCTTGGCACGTGCGCGGTGGACGACGAATCCAGATTCTTGAAGTACTCGTCGGCGCTCCCGCGCTCGGGTGTCTTGCTGCAGTCGCGCGCAGCAGAGGTGTCATACCACGGACGCACTACCAACCTGCGGAACGATGGTGGCCTCGATTTCGCGCTCGAAAACTTCATGTCACGGATATGAGCCCCTCAAACAGCAGCCGATCAACCAGGTTCACGAAAGCCAAGAGGGGGCTCGCAGAGCGCCATTTTTCGGATCATCGCCTGGTAGTATAGACCAATTGCCGCGGCTCCAGCCTATGTAACTTCTGCACTTGCAAAGCACCCGCCGTTTCATCCCCTCCTCCACTCCCAGGCTAGACAACCCGACGGCACGTACTCATTGAACCCTCTCACGGAACTGACCTAAACCACCTAAGCACATCCCCGCACGGGGCACCTTGAGCAATCTTGGTGACGGTACTGGCGATACCGCGGACCCCGACCCCCCAAACATAAGCTGGATCCAACCGTGGCGATGTGTTTATAGGTGGAGGGTTAAAAACCACGAACGGTGGCCGTCGGAGCCCAGGTCAAGCTCCAGCGGATGGGCTCCCTGTCTGTCTACCAGGCAGGGAGCCCCGGGACCTCTTTGGCTACCAGGGTAAGGTCAAAGAAGAAAGTACCCCCGTCTCCCTGCTTTTATACTATGCTATATGGCATTTTCAACCCCCCCCCCAAACGCGATCGGCCCCCGAAAAGGGGCCGCACTGAAGTTTCTTTACCACCACTTCCTAACTTGAGTCCTCCGAAACCGAACAACTATCCTCGCTTCATCGTGATGGAATCTGTTGACCAATCAATACCTCTTGCTTCACAGTCTGTATTTCTCATTTCAAAGTTTCTTGACGGTATTGTTGGAGGGTCGTATAAGGCCAAAAAACATCGAACCGGTGAAATTCTTGTCGAGGTCAGTAGCCAGGATCAGGCCAATAAACTTCTTGCTCAAACCAGCATCGTCGATCTGCCAATCCGAGTCACGCCCCACCGCAGCCTAAACAGCTCCCAGGGCGTGATTTCCGAGTATGACCTACTAAATGAATCTGAAGCTGACCTGCTGGAGGGCCTTCGTAGTCAGGGCGTAACAGCGGTCAGGCGCATAACCATCCGCCGATACGATAAACAAATACCGACAAAGCACCTCATCCTAACCTTTGACTAGTCCATCCTTCCAGAATTCATCAACGCAGGGTACATCCGATGTTCAGTCCGGCCGTACATCCCGAACCCGCGGCGCTGTTTCAAGTGCCAACGGTTCGGCCACGGCACAAACTCCTGTCGCGGCCGACTTACCTGCGCAAAATGCGCCCAGCACGACCACCCGTCCGACAACTGTAACATTCAACAACTTCTTTGCGTAAACTGCCAGGGCCCACATGCGGCCTACTCCAGAAAATGTGAAAAGTTGCAATTAGAAAAGAAAATCATTTACATCAATGTCACTGAAAAAATCACCTTCCCAGAGGCGCGGAAGAGGTTCGCCTCTTTCCCTCTGGGGAGGTACGCCGACACAGCTCGCCGGGGGGCGGAGCGGCGTCTGGTTTATGCGGGGACCCAGTACCGCGAGTCGGACTTGGTCCCGTCTCCGCCCCCCCCTGGGTTGCCTCAGGCAGCCCAACCTGCCTCCGCACCGCTCGCTGAGCCAGCAGCGGCTGTGGGGGCAACCACGTCTGGTGGAAGCGATGCTGCATCCTCCACTTCCACTCCAGGGTCCCAAACCACAAGCGAGGGCGCAGACGAGATGGAGACGGAGGAACTAGCGGCAGCTCCCACCCCCACCGCACCGCCTGCGCCATCCGAGGTGTTCCTGAATCCCTCGGTGGTTGCGGGCAAGGAAAAGGGCGCCCCAAAGGGTTCGCGGTCCAAGGAGCCTGATCCGTCAGGCGCTCTGAGGACATCCGAGGATGAAATGCACGTCGGTCCGTTCTTGTCTGCGGTGCACCGCAAGGAACGCGTCCCGACGCCAAAGCCTCCCGACAAGCCAAAAAAGACGAGAGTCACAGCCCCGAAAGACGACACATGCAAAGTGCGCGGCGCACGATCATCCGAGCGAGAACTGCTCAGCCGAAACTCTCTCTTGTGTAAACTGCGGGGGGCCGCATGCGGCATACTCCCGCAAGTGCGAAAAATTTCAACTAGAAAAAAAGATCATAAACATTAAGGTAACCGAGAACATCACCTTTCCAGAGGCGCGGAAGAGGTTCGCCTCTTTCCCCCTGGGGAGGTACGCCGACGCAGCTCGCCGGGGGGCGGAGCGGCGTCTCGTTTCCACAGGAACCAGTTCAGCGAGTCTGACCTGGTCCCTCGCCCGCCCCCCCCTGGGTTGCCTCTGGCAGCCCAACCCGCCACCACGCCGCTTGCTGAGGCAGCAGCGGTTGTGGTGGCAACCTCTTCCGTCGGGACCGGTGCCGCTCCCGCCTCTGTCTCCCCGCCCTCCAGTGCGTTGGAGGGTACAGAGGTGATGGACACCACGGGCCCCGCACCGGTTCCCACCGGCACCGCACCGCCCGTGCCACCTCTGGCGCCCCGGACGCCCTCGGCGGTGGCGGCTCAAACGAAGGGCTCCCGAGGGGGGGCCAAGTCCAGGGGGCCCGGTCCGTCGGGCACCCCTCGGACATCCGACGACGAGATGGATGTCGGGCCGTTCCTGCCTGCAACGCAGCGCAAGGAACGCGTCCCGACGCCAAAGCCTCCCGACAAGCCAAAAAAGGCGAGAGTCACAGCCCCGAAAGACGACACATAAACAAACACACACACTCCAGTAGCTCTCACACTAAATAATGGGAAGAGAAAACATAATTCAATGGAACTGTAGAGGCCTTCTTAAAAATCTTGACGATGTATACGAAATACTGCATGCTAATCAGCCAAGTGTGATGTGTCTTCAGGAGACGCATTTGAATTCCAGGCACACAAATTTCTTAAATAGGTACATGGTCTTCAGAAAGGACAGGGATGGCTGCACACACTCTTCGGGCGGTGTAGCCATAATAGCCCGGAAATCCCTAGCATGCCACCCTGTCGCTCTCAACACCGTCCTTGAGGCTGTAGCAATACGCACAATAATTTTTAATAGGTTGATAACGGTATGCTCCATTTACATTCGTCCTGATTATGCACTTCTGAGCTCTGACTTCGAGGCGCTGGTCGACCAGCTGCCCGAGCCATACATCATAACAGGCGACCTTAATGCACACAACTCTCTTTGGGGCTCCTCTAGAACGGATGCCCGAGGTCGCCTGATAGAGAAGTTTCTTACATCTTCAGGAGCATGCCTTTTCAATAAAAAACAGCTTACACACCATAACTTAGCACACAACACATACTCATGTCTTGACTTGGCTATTGGCTCCGCAGTTCTCTTTCCTCTTCTCGAGTGGGGTGTGGGACCTGACCCATATGGCGGTGACCATTTCCCCACTTCATTAACGTATATAGGTAAAGGCCCGAGCAGTCCATCTTCCCATAATAGGTTCAATGAAGCACGAGCTAACTGGAACACATTTACAAAGACATCCAAACTACACCACACACCCATAATACACCTACACGTTGAAGAAGCTACCCAACTCCTCACGGCGCACATCCTCGACGCCGCAGAAAAGTCCATTCCCCACGCCTCTCGTGCCCCACGCAACCAGCGGAGGCCGTGGTGGAATGAGGACTCTAGGCGGGCGCGAGAGGCCCAGAACAAGGCGTGGGGTGTCCTTCGTCGGTACCCCACGTCGAGTAACCTCATTTTGTTCAAACGGCCCAAGGCGTTAGGAAAACGTGTGCGCCGTGAGGCGAAACGAGAGAGTTGGCACACCTTCTTGACATCCATTAATTCACACACGGACACACACAAAGTCTGGACACGTATACGCAAGCTCAAAGGACAACAGACACACAGCCTGCCCCTGGATAGCACAACAGGGGACACACTTGAAGACCAGGCTAACACGCTTGCACAACACTTCGAACACGTGTCCAGTTCAGCACACTACACGAACACTCTTATGAAACACAAAACATCTGCAGAAAAAAAGCCCTTACACGACAAAGACAGATCAAAAACTTCCTACAACCCTGAATTCACTCTCGATGAGTTGAGGGCTGCCCTGAGCACGTGCAAACCTTCAGCTCCAGGTGCAGATAAGATTACATACACCATGATACAGCACCTACACCCAGACACTCTTGAAACACTCTTACACCTATACAACAAAATATGGATTTCGGGGCACATTCCACGCTCTTGGAGGGAGGCCATAGTAGTGGCTTTCCTAAAGGAAGGGAAGGACCCTTCCTCTCCCGCCAGCTATCGTCCCATTGCCCTGACAAACAGCCTGTGTAAGCTCTTCGAAAAGATGATAAACAGGAGACTCGTGTACTTCTTAGAGTACAACGGTCTTCTCGAGAGCTGCCAGGCGGGCTTTAGGGCGGGCCGATCTACGAACGATGAACTCGTTGCGTTAGAGTCACATATTAAAGATGCTTTCCTCCACATGCAGTACTGTATGACAGTATTCTTTGATCTTGAAAAGGCGTACGACACTGCTTGGCGGTACGGCATCCTCAGCGATTTGAAGTCCTTTGGCATGACGGGTAACATGATGAATACGCTTGTTAGTTACCTTTCTGAAAGAACGTTTTGTGTGCGAATTGGAGCTGCACTCTCTAGGGTTCATGTGCAGGAAAACGGCGTGCCGCAAGGTGGTGTTTTGAGTTGCACTTTGTTTATTGTAAAAATGAATTGTCTTCAGAAGGCACTGCCACCATCGATCTCCTGTTCAATCTATGTAGACGATGTTCAACTCTCCTTCAAATCGTGTAACTTGTCTATCTGCGATCGCCAAGTGCAGCTTGGTGTGAAAAAGCTAGCCGGCTGGGCAGATAGCAACGGTTTTAAATTTAATCCAGGAAAGTGCACTTGTGTTCTGTTTTCCAAGAGGCGTGGCATTCGGCCGGATCCAGACATTCCACTCCACGGTGTCTCTATTCCTGTCAAAAAGGAACACAAGTTTTTAGGTATAATCTTTGACGAAAAGCTCACATTCATCCCACACATAAAGCAACTAAAACATAAATGCTTAAAAACAATGAATATCCTGAAGGTTCTGTAGCACATCTCTTTTGGTGCTGACAAACAACTTCTTTTACGTGTTTTTGCCAGCTTGATAGGTTCACGACTGGACTATGGTAGCGTTGTCTATGGGTCAGCCACTAAAACATCCCTCAGAATGCTGGACCCTGTGCTTCATCTAGGGCTCCGCTTGTCCTGCGGTGCCTTTCGGACTAGTCCAGTCGAAAGTCTGTATGTAGAGTGCAACAAATGGAACCTACAACGTCAGCGAGCATACGCAGACCTCCTTTATGCTTTTAAAATTTCAACCATGCCTCACCATCTTTTTAAATCAGTTTTTCATGATACCTCCATGACTGCAGTACTCCTAAACCGACCATCGTTCTCTGCGCCCTTCTCCTAAAGAGTTATAGAGGAAGCGTCAGAGCTTGCTGTCTCCTTTTTAGACACCATCCAAAGTTCTGTAACAGATTTTATAGCACCATGGCATCTCCGCCCTTTGTCATGCGACACATATTTCACACATGTAGGTAAAAACCGAGCTCCCACATGTGCAATTCAGCAGCACTTCTTGTATTTGCAGGAGAAGTATCATTATTCTGAATTTTATACGGATGCCTCTAAGACTTCCACCTCTGTGTCCTGCGCTGCGCATGGGCCCGGCCTTAGTGTCACTAGAATTCTTAACAGTAATACCAGTATCTTTACGGCTTATGGTGTACTTCTTGTTGTGAATCATATACTCCAAAGCCACACCCCACAATCCATTATCTATACAGACTCCCTCAGTGTTGTGCGGGCATTGTCTTCAACCAAGTCTTCAAAAAATCACGTTGTAAATCTTATCACCAAAGGTATTATGTCGGTGTATGTCCACAAATTTGAACCCGTCCTTTGCTGGGTCTCTGGCCACTGTGGTATAGCCGGGAACGAAGCCGCGGATCGAATGGCCGCTGCTGCTACACTCTCGAATGCAGTAGACATCACCACATTACCCTACACCGACGTGGAACCACACATCAAACAACAACTTCGCAAAACATGGCAAACACATTGGAGCGAACAAACAGACAACAAGTTGCACGTAATAAAACCACACTTGGGACCGTACACCTCCGATACACGCAATAGATACACAGAAGTCGCCTTGGCTAGATTACGGATAGGGCACACTCATGCAACGCACTCGCACCTGCTCACTGGATCTCCAAGACCTCTGTGCAGCAGGTGCGGAGAGGCCCTATCCGTGATGCACATTCTCATACAATGTAAGGCACTCGACACTACACGACGCAAACACTTCCTCAACTACACACACGACATATTCCACCACACCCGTCATACTTCTTAGGAGACAATGCCATGTTTTCTGTTCAACGCACCTTTCAGTTCCTATCAGAAGTTCACTTTTTACAACTCATCTCATACCACCTATAGTTTTACCCCTGGTTCTATACACCAGCCACCTTATTTATTTTTAACCACTCTTGTTCTCCTCCCTGGCCCTTTACACCAGCCTTGCTCATACTTGCTTAACTGATTCTATTTCTTGTTCTCTCCTCATCAAATCACTTTGTGTTTGGCGCTCTTTGCCCATGTCGGCCTTGCGCCAATAAAATCAAACCATCATCATCATCATCGTTTTTTCTAGGTGATGATGCCATTGTTTCCGTGAAACGTGTGTTTGAGTTTTTGTCAGAAGTCAAGTTTTTAAACCTCATTTCCTATCATGCATTATGAAATCTGGCCCTATACACAAGTCATGCTCATTGTCGTTTTGTGATTTTACTTTTGTTTTTGCTGAGTTTACTTAGTGTTTAAGGTTTCACCCCTCATATATGACTATTGTTTGGCGCTCTTTGCCCCAGTTGGCCTTGCGCCATAAACATCCAACCATCATCATCATCACCTAAGCACATACAACGCGGAAATACACTGCTTAAGACTCGCGCTATATATGCCTGTACATAGGTTTGTTGCGAATAATGCACGGCATTCATTTGTCATCTTAATGCGCTACGCGCTAGGGGAGCCCAGTGGCGACGCCATCCTAATCATTAGCGCTACAATCATTATCACTGGTGCTTGGCAAGCGTCATCAGTGCCGCGCGCTCCGACAAGATGGAACACGGCTGTGCAGCGGGGGCGGGGGGGAGGGGAGGTAGCTCGTCTTCGCTGCTGCTACTTGTGGCCTGGCCTACGCTCCTGAAATAAAAGTAGAAAGCCGCATCAGCCACATCGACCGAGTCTGGTCTCTACACTCCTTTATCAAAGTGCCGCGGCGTCCACAATGCGGCATTGACCTTAACGCAGTACACGCGGATCCAGAGCCTTCATTATTTTGCACATGCCAACGGCTCGATATAGATACTGGCCACCGAGCCTCTGTGGCAACGCCCGCAAGGTATGCCAAGGAGAATGTTGGGAAATTCCACAGTTCAAAAAAATCTAACTTACGTGATGCAAGGTGTGAAATTTAAAGGTTACCTCAGTGAAGTCCAGAAAGAGATCGTCTTACCTAATAATTTCATCCCAATGAAGCAAAGAAAAACATGATTTCTCTAACTCTAGTCATTTATGTCAAGTAAACTTTTTATTAAAAGTTTACAAAATTTCTCGGATAATCGCTGAACAGCTTCAGCACTTATAAGTGCTCCTTTGTTAAAGACTAGACAAAGAAAAGTTATTGAAGACAAAAAAGACGTATTAAAGAGGGGGGGGGGTTACAGCAGCGTCTGGTGAATTCAAATCTTACTATTTGCTTGTCAAAATATTATAATTTATGATGTACCGAAACCGACGACACAACTTCCGATGCACATCTTAAGAATTGCGGCTGTGATCTCTGATAAAACCGTCAACTGTGAACAAAGACGTCAACCCTGTTTCTCAACAACGAATACTGGGGCCACAAAATGTAGACTCAGTGTGAGTGCGACCCCTTCACAATATTCTTCGGCCAAAGGTGGAACCTTCTTTGAATGTTCATTGTGTCCATTGAGTATGAAGAATATCCTCAGGCTTTCAGGCGACATCGCAGAATGCGTAGGGTTGCAACTTTCATTCTAAAAGGCACAGCACATAAAGAAACTCCGAACGCACTTTAGGCGTCGCAGTGGGATGTCGCTTGAAAATGGTTTGTAGTAATCCTGGAGTAAAAGGTTTCATAGATCGCGCCCGGCTATATTACATTGTCAATAGTGAGGCTGTGACCCGTAGGAAAATGACAAGAAGTTTTGTCTGTTTGTTCTTATGGAAAATCCTGCCACAACATGCAAAACTTTCTAAGCAGTCACCCGTGCATTACCTTGTTTTGTATTAGTCTCCATGTGTGTAGACTTCGGGCCACAAAATGTGACAAAATTCTCCTTGCACATCTTAGTCGTCTACTTTTGAAGGAATGCAATGTAATTGCCATGGTAACTAACAGCAAGAAAAAATTTACCACTTAAGGAATTATATACGACTAAACATTTGTCGAATATATTAAAAAGTAGCCATGGGCCACTGTTTACAAATGTACGCGCACAAATGTCCTGTGACGTATTGGGACCACTATGCACCAAATTTCTTCAATTACTGACGTTGAGCAGACAGTGCTAGATGTTAACCGACCACTGCTCGATCAGGTGTTTCAATATACCTTATGCGTTAAATTGTTTCTGAGGGAAAATATTGGTTCAAACCGCCGCATTTTCGTTCTTTACAAGCAAAGTTACTGGCAGAGAGCACGAAGAACGGTTTCCAAACTTCTGCTTCGCCAGAAAATATTTGTCGTAACTTAAATATTCGAATTCAATGTATATAAATGCAGCTTCAAATCTCCTTTGGCTCGACTACTTTGGCGCTCTGATCTGCACTGCATCGATAGCGGACTGAACAGCCTGAAAACAGTTCTTCCACGGACATTGATAGCATCCAAATTAAACCGGTTAAATATGTCATTGATCTTATTGCTCCTTGCCTCGCACACATATTTAACCTTGTTCTGGAGTCGGGATGTTTTCCAGATGCCATGAAAATAGCGAAGGTTTCTGTAATTTATAAGGGAGGGGACAAAAATGAAATGAATAACTACCGGCCGATTTCCATACTTTCAGTGTTTTCCAAGGGGTTAGTGAAAGTAATTTTATTCCGCATCAATAATTTTTTTAGTAAACACTCTATACTCGCACAAAGCCAACACGGATTACGTCAGGGAAAGTCCACTCAGACGGCCCTTTTAACAATGAAAGAACTGATCATAAAAAATATTGAACGCAACAAGATCACGCTTGGTATATTCATAGACTACAGTAAAGCTTTTGACTACCTAAATCATAACATATTGCTTCATAAGTTGGATGCGTATGGTGTTCGCGGTGTTGCACATGCTCTGTTTCAATCATACCTTTGTAATCGGATGCAGTGTGTTGCAATTGAAAACTTTGTTTCTTCGCAGAGCAAAATATGTTCCGGTGTACCACAGGGGAGTGTTTTAGGTCCCTTTCTTTTTAATGTTTACGTCAACCACATTGTTAAACTTGACCCAAGTGTTGACTTTATACTTTATGCAGATGACACAAGCCTCTTTATTTCAGGGCCAGATGCAAGTGACGTAGCAACTAGGGCAGAAAAATGTCTGTCAGAACTATCCAGATGGTCTAACTCAAATGGTCTAAAAATAAATACGCAGAAAACAAAAGCTACATTGTTCAGGGCCAGGAACAAACAGGCAATGTTAAATAAGCAGCTGACACTTGCGTCTGCCCCTATAGAAATTGACAGCAGACACAAGATTCTTGGGATAACTTTTTCTAATGATATGACGTGGACATGCCATGTGCAGTCTGTAGCGAAATCTTTATCATCTGCATCGGGAGCGCTAGCTAGATGTCGTCATTTTTTCCCAACAAAAGCCAAGCTGCAAATTTATCATGCCCTATTCGCTTCGCATGTCAATTACTGCACACTTGTTTGGTGCACGACTAGAGATAAAAACATAAACGCAATTCACCTTTTGCAAAAGAAAGCACTGCGTAGTATTGCCAATGTCCCCTTTGCGCACACGACTAAGCCGCTGTTTACAGGTTATAAGATAATACCCCTTCCGCGAACATACGAGTTTCGTCTGCTTTATTCTTTTTTGTTCTCAAACCAGAGCTTCAAATCATTTTTGCACTCAGTATCTGGGTTATCCAAAAATGTTACTGATGTACGCACTAGATGCAATGACAACTGGCTTGTACCACGTCGACGCACTGACTATGTACTGCAATCACTCGCATACTCATTACCTGTTCTGCTTAATACGTGTGAAAAAAAAGGTGTTGATATTGGAAGTGTTACCCGGAAACAACTGGTGGAATACTTTTTAGACGACACGCTGTGAAAAAATAATTTGTAGACATGTTTTTTCCTGGTTGAGTGCAAATTTTTAGGTATGAGCATTAGATTTTATGCTACTTTTTTATCGCAAGTACTTTAGGTTGTAAATAGGCCATTTTACGCAGTACTTTTTATTGTGAACATTCTGTTGTCCAAGGGTCGTCAGGCACCCTCAAGCAGTACGCAACTGCTTTTCGCCTGATGTAACCCCAACCTTGTGTTGAAACAAATAAACCTTTGATTTGATTTGACTGAGCAGGGCAACGTCGCAACAGTGGTGACTAAGCTGGAATGACTCAGTCCCAACAGTGTGAATGTGTGCTTCTGTTTGGGTGGGGGCGGGGTCCTGGGTTGGGTATCGCTCGCAGTTTACGGCCGCAGTGCACCCAGTTGCTGTCGGCGCTTGGCAGCCTATACAACACGTCGAACTGCTCTTCTGTTCTTTGTGAACTCGACAACAAAGTTTGCGCCGACGCCTTTTTCGGAGGCGTGACATCTTTCACTGACGTCACTGTATTGCCCTGTTGGCGCGTAGGTTGCACAGTGGAAATCTGCAGGTCTTGTCTTGAGCAGTGCTGATGAAGCGGACAGCTATCGATCAAAAAGTGCGGTGACGTTGTTAAAGGCAAGCAACATGTTTAGCGAGACGTTCCAGGACAGCAGCTTAAGGAAAAAACTCACTGTCTGTCGTTGGCTCGTCCCGCCCCGGCGGTTGAAAAGAAGGTCCCCTTCTCCCCGTGTAGTCAGAGTGGCGCTGGCTGCCACCTTCAAGGGTGAGATACAGTTCTAGTAAATATAAATACCCCAGAAAGTGAAGGAGAACACAGTCGCCCAGATGGCTGATTTGGTAAGGCATTCGAGATCTAATCGAAACGCGTGGGTTCCGTTTCCACTCTGGGCGCGTGCTTTTCTTTTAAATGCATAGCATTTTAGTAACTCACAATGTCACGCGGCGTTGGCGTGCCTTGTCGTAGTCCGCATGCGCGCCTTGTCGTAGTCCGCATGCGCGCCTTGTCGTAGCCCGCAGGCGCGCCTTGTCGTAGTCCGCAGGCGCGCCTTGTCGTAGTCCGCAGCCAAAGAAATAACAGTTTCCGGCGCCCGGTTTCGAGCCCATGACGCCGCGGGCGGAACGCAAGGTGCCCGGCGCACTACCGACCGAGCCACGAAACCGACACACATTTGGATGCACCGAACGCGCCTTATATCCTTCACTCATTTCTCGTTTGTTTCGAAAGCGCCACAAGTTGTCCTGCGCCTCCAAAAGATGACGACACGGGTCCCGCGATCGAGAGATACGACTTGCCGGCGCACCCCCTCGGAAATGCTGTGCATTTGATCGTGCCCCTCGCGAGGGGGATGTGTTTTTCTTTATTTCTTACGTATGTTTAAAAAATGTAACTTTAGTAACCGCAGTAATAAAGAGCCTAACAACACCCCTATGCCTCCTTCAAGGTTGTAAACTGCCCACCTATCTTTCGGTATATCCTCAACGAGCCCCTCATTTCCTAACTACACTATTCTGGGAAAGCCTAGCGAGGGTCTCGGTTCTGGCAGCCTTGATGCCTAGGTAGCATAAGAGGGCTTCCTGCCAGTTACCCGCTCATGACAGGCTGTAGACGTTGGAGTCACGCCCCGGGGGCTGAAAAGAAGGTCCCCTTCTCTTCGTGTAGTCAGACTGGCGCTGGTTACCACCCTAAAGCTTCAGATACAGTTCTAGTAAATACAAATACCCCACAGCCGAATTGGTAAGGCATTCGAGATCTAATCGATAAGCGTGGGTTCGGTTCGCACTCTTGGCGCTTGTTGTTCTTTCTTTGTTTATTTCTTACGTATGTTTATAATGTTAGCTTCAGTAACCGCAGTAAAAAAGGAGCCTAACAACACCCCGATGCGTCTTTTGGTGTTGTATACTGCCGACCTATCTTTCTGTATTTCCTCAACGAACGCCTCATTTCCTACATATATATATATATATATATGTAGGAAAATCATGTAAAATCATGTAACTTTACTCTGATGAAGGGAAGTCCCGTTGCCGCTACGTAAGTAAACATTGTTTGTTATTGTTCTTGCTGTATATCCGACTGTTTACTTATACTATATATATATATATTGTAGTGAAGAATGTTAGCTTTGCTCCCGAAAAGCATCACAGTCGTCATTACCCAGAGTGGGTCATGTTGACCAGTGCGAGCAGCGTCATCATCAGCAAAAAGACTGTCGGTAATCCTCATCGCCATCGCCTGGAGCGACGGGGTTCTCTCGGACTGCTTCGATCGGCTTGTGTCCGCTTCCCTGATCCGCGATTCCTAACCTCTGGCCTCCAGAAAGATCTTCGTCAATAAATCACCTTTCAAGTGGTGGAGGAGCCGGGGTCACGCCTTAATCCTGGAACTCCGGAGCCGGAAGTTGCCCTCGGCCATGAACAACCAACCGGACCAGAGTACTACGCCCTCATCACCGACGGTGATGTGCTACGGTGCTATGCAGCGGGAACCTCCATTCTTCAACGGAACCGACAATAACGACGCCGAGGATTGGCTGTCCCTGTATGAACGCGTAAGCACTCATAACCGATGGGACGACGCCATGAAACTGAATGACGTCGACTTCTCTCTGAAGGGCGCCGCCGAGTTATGGTATGGGAACAACAAGCGCGACTGCCGGACGTGGTCTGAGTTCAAGGTAAAGTTCATTGCGGCCTTTGGCTGACCAGCGGTGCGAAAGCTTCAAGCGGAGCAGCGTCTGCGTGTTCGAGCACAGCAGGCTGGCGAGAGCTTTATTAGCTATATTGAAGACGTCGTGGACCTATGTAAGCGCGTCGACCCATCTATGGCGGAAGATGATAAAGTCAAGCATATTTTAAAAGGCATAGATGACGACGCCTTCCAAATGCTTTTGTCCAAGGACTTGAGCACGGTTGCCGATGTCGTCAAGCTCTGCTTAAGCTTTGATGAGCTGCGGAAGCAACGGGCCCTCACTCGAGGATCTCTTGCACGGGATAGCTCTGGGTTGAGTTTGGCTGCGATTTCGGCCGATTCCGCATTGCTTACGCAAATTAAAGACTTCGTACGTGAGGAAGTGGCCCGACAGTTGTCCCTCCTACCCTCCACGACGAAGTCTGTGTCCACGCTAGAGCCTGCCCTCAGAGATGTCATCCGGGCTCAAATTGCCGAAGCACTTCCGCCGTCGTCTCCGCAGTACGTGCTAGTAGTTGCGCCAGTCACTTATGCCGATGTCGCCACCAGACCATTGCAGCAGCCTGCCGTGACGTTCCAGCCGACATTCCCAGTTCGACCTCGGGTTCCGCCTCCGGTGCTTTCCCAACCTCAGTTCATGCCGCAACCCCGGAGTGCATGGCGAACACCGGACAATCGCCCTATCTGCTTTGCGTGCAGGATGCCTGGGCACGTTGCACGCTATTGTCGTCGTTATCCGCCGTCAACCTGGAACTCTGCGCCTGCAGACTTTCCTCAGTCGCCTCAAGTCCATGTGACTCCACGTTCGTCGTTCCCGACCTCCTCTTCGAACCGCGCCGCCTTTACTGACCACCGCTCGCCGTCACCACGCCGTCGCTCGCTCTCCCCGATGCGGCGCCGTCCTGGTCCAGAAAATGCGGAAAACTAGACGCCGCAGTTCCTGAGGCACGAACTGCGTCGATGTCGAAAAGTCCAAGGCCTCATCCCCTTCCGTCCCCTACCAATGTCATCGATGTTATTGTTGAAGGCATTCGCGCATTAGCTCTGGTCGACACAGGAGCCGCCGTTTCCGTTATTCACGCTGATCTCTGCCGTTCCCTTCGCAAAGTAAAGACGCCCCTGGATGGACTATCGCTCCGAACCGCAAGTGCACAACATGTCGAGCCAATGGCTGCGTGCACGGCTCGGGTCGTTATTCAGGACGTCGTGCACCATATTGAGTTTATAGTGCTTCCGGCTTGCTCCCATGAAGTAATATTAGGATGGGACTTTCTTTCTCGCAATAACGCAGTGATTGACTGCGCACGCGCACAAGTGGAACTTTCTACCTTTTCTGACGCATTGTTCGACGACGACCATCCCATCCACGCTGCTAAATTTGTCGTGGCAGAAGACACTCCCATTCCGCCCTGTTCTTCTGTATGTGTGCCTGTATGCTGTGTGTCTGTGACCGACGCCACGGCGCTGTTTACGCCATCTGACACGTTTCACCACCGCAACCTTTTTCCGCTGCCGTTTGCTGTTCTGGATTTCCACTCCGGGGGAAGCGCCATGTTCATCACGAACATTTCGACCGTACCGTGCGCCCTCCTAAAAGGCGAAACTCATGGAAGTCTAGAACATGTAGACCCTGGCCTTGTTTTCAACGTTACGGATGGCGTGTCACACATTGACATCGACGGACTAGATCCGTGTTCGTCAGATCCAAACTCAGCGACTGAACTTTTCCGTGCCTCCGTGGACGATGCTCTAGACAGCACCCAACAAGCTCAACTTATGGCTCTACTTCAGAGATTCCGTTCGTCTTTTGATTTTTCACACAACGCGCTTGGGCGCACGACCGCTGTGGAGCACACCATCGACACTGGAAGCCATGCTCCCCTTCGGCAACGGCCGTATCGCGTCTCCCCAGCCGAGCGTCGCACCATCGAGCAGCACGTCGACGACATGCTCCAGCGTGGCGTTGTTCGACCCTCAAGCAGTCCCTGGGCATCGCCTGTCGTTCTCGTCCGGAAAAAAGATGGCTCTATTCGATTTTGTGTAGACTATCGCCGCCTCAACAAAATCACGCGCAGGGACGTCTATCCTCTCCCTCGCATAGATGATGCTCTGGACAGCTTGCAGGGTGCAGAATTTTTCTCGTCGCTTGATTTAAGGTCCGGGTATTGGCAGGTTCCTATGGCGGATGATGATCGCCCAAAAACGGCATTTGTCACACCTGATGGATTGTATGAATTTAATGTCATGCCGTTCGGGCTATGCAACGCCCCTGCAACATTTGAACGAATGATGGACAATGTTTTGCGGGGCCTCAAGTGGAAGATCTGTCTTTGCTATCTCGACGACATTGTCATCTTTTCCGCCGATTTTCAGACGCACCTTCACCGTTTGGAGAAAGTTCTAACATGCCTTTCTAGAGCTGGGCTCCAACTTAACCTTAAAAAGTGTCGCTTCGCCGCCACGAAACTTACCATCTTGGGTCATGTCGTCTCCAAGGACGGCGTGCTCCCCGACCCAGGCAAGCTTCGCGCTGTCGCCGAATTCCCGAAGCCAACCAACATAAAATCCCTTCGGAGCTTCGTAGGGCTTTGCTCGTATTTCCGGCGTTTCATTCGCAACTTTGCTTCCATCATTGAGCCATTGACGAAGCTCCTCGGTGGTGCCCGTGACTTGCCTGCCTGGTCTCCGGCCTGCGACCACGCGTTCCAGACTTTGCGCCGTCTCCTGACCTCGCCACCCATACTTCGACACTTCGACCCTACAGCGCCTACCGAACTTCATACTGACGCCAGCGGAGTTGGCCTTGGGGCTGTGCTGTGCCAACGTAAACCAGGTTTCGACGAATATGTCGTCGCCTATGCCAGCCGCACCCTAACGAAGCCAGAATCCAATTATACAGTTACCGAGAAGGAGTGCTTGGCCATCATCTGGGCGCTTACTAAATTTCGACCATATCTGTATGGCCGCCCATTTGATGTGGTCACTGACCACCACGCCCTCTGTTGGCTGTCTTCTTTGAAAGATCCGGCAGGTCGTCTGGGGCGATGGGCGCTTCGCCTCCAGGAATATGATATACGAGTGAAATACAGGTCTGGTCAGAAGCATTCGGACGCCGACGCTCTCTCCCGTTCACCCGTACCTGCTGATCTATCGGACTCTCCAGGGGATCTGTCTTCCCTTGCTGTGACTGATATGGCAGCTGAGCAACGGAAGGACCCATGGATTGTTGCGCTCCTCACCTCGCTCACCAATCCTTCCCAAACCGTAACGCCACGCGCTCTCCGTAGGCAAGCATCTCACTTTGCAGTACGCGATCAGCTGCTTTATCGACGCAACTACTACTTGGATGGCCGCAAATGGTTGCTCGTGATTCCTCGTCATTTGCGGTCCGATGTTTGTGCCTTGTTCCACTCTGACCCCACGTGTGGTCATGTCGGCCTACTCAAAACCTATGAACGTTTGCGTCTTCGTTACTTCTGGCGCGGGATGTACAACTTCGTGCGGAAATACGTTCGATCCTGCCAAGATTGCCAACGCCGAAACCCGCCGGTACCTCATCTGTGTGGTCCGTTACCGCCGCTGCCTTGCCCAGTGAAACCATTTGATCGTGTGGGCATTAATTTGTACGGACCGTTACCCTGCACAGCCGCCGGAAACCGCTGGACTATAGTTGCCATCGACCACTTGACGCGCTATGCTGAGACCGCGCTCTACCAGCTGCTACCGCACGGGACGTCGCCTCGTTTCTCCTGCGGCGTTTTATACTTCGTCACGGTGCGCCTAAGGAGCTACTCAGCGACAGGGGACGCGTCTTTCTGTCTGACGTCGTCGCGGAGCTTCTTAAGGAATGCAGCGTCATCCATCGAACGAGCACTGCTTACCATCCGCAAACGAATGGCCTCACAGAGCGCTTCAACCGTACCCTCGGGGACATGTTGTCCAAGTACGTTGCGTCTGACCATGGAAACTGGGACCTTGTACTCCCTTACGTCACGTACGCCTACAACACCGCCATCCAAGCGACGACGGGTTTTTCTCCGTTTTTCCTTCTATATGGGCGTGAGCCATCTTGCATGCTGGACACCATTCTTCCCTACCATCCTGATGTATCTGAGTGCACGCCGATTTCTGAGGCTGCCAAACACGCCGAAGAATGTCGCCAGCTTGCCCGTTCTTTCACCACTGAAGAGCAGGAGCGACAAAACTCCATTACGGCTGGAGAGCCCGCACCCGACTTCGTTCCCGGTTCTCTCGTGTGGCTCTGGGTACCCACCAGGACTCCTGGCCTGTGCTCGAAATTCCTGTCGAACTACCAGGGGCCGTACCGTGTTGTCGAACGTACTTCCCCAGTGAACTACGTCGTCGAGCCGCTACCGCTTTCCCAGGATCTCCGACGCCGTGGACGTGACACAAGTGCATGTTGCCCGTCTGAAGCATTATTATGACCCGCTCGTCTCGCCATCACCTTGAGTCGCCAGGATGGCTACCCTCTTTCCCGGGGGGTGATTGTAGTGAAGAATGTTAGCTTTGCTCCCGAAAAGCATCAGAGTCGTCATTACCCAGAGTGGGTCATGTTGACCAGTGCGAGCAGCGTCATCATCAGCAAAAAGACTGTCGGTAATCCTCATCGCCATCGCCTGGAGCGACGGGGTTCTCTCGGACTGCTTCGATCGGCTCGTGTCCGCTTCCCTGATCCGCGATTCCTAACCTCTCGCCTCCAGAAAGATCTTCGTCAATAAATCACCTTTCAATATATATATATATATCTATATATATATATATATATAGAGAGAGAGAGAGAGAGAGAGAGTTTGGAAATGAGGGGCTCGTTAGGAAATACAGAAAGAAATGCCGGTAGACTACAACGCCAAAGAAGGCATAGGGGAATGGTTAGACTATTTTTACTGTTATATTTTTTATTAATTACGTGAGCAAGAAAGAAAAACACGCGCCCAGAGTGGGGAACAAACCCACGCCTTTCGATTAGATCTCGAATGCCTTACCAATTCGGCTATCTGGGTGACTGTGTTCTCCTTCCCTTTCTGGGCTATTTATATCACTAAAACTGTATGTGTGTCTCTCTCTCTACTCACAGCACACACATATTTGTATATATATATATATATAAATATATATATATATATATAGCGAATGAGAATAGGAAATAGGGGCTCGTGGAAATAACACAGAAGTAGGGTCTGGCAGTCAAGAAAACCTCGGAATGCAAAGGGGAGGTTGTGGTAGGTCATTGAAACAGATAGAGGATTTGGAAAGAAAGAAAGAAAGAAAGCGGAGAAAAGTCGTCCGCAAGGTGGGATCTGAACCCACGACTTCCAGAATACCGGTCTGGTGCGATAACCACTACGCTACCGGCGTGGCGATTTCCCCGCCGTCCGCCCCCCCCTTCCCCGCTTTCTGGGGCATTTATATCAATGTAATGTAATGAAGAGAAGTGAAAGGACTAACGGACCTCGATCGTCCAATCCCTGTTCGGGTATGTGCCGGAAGCATCAAGCTGGCATCATCTCTGTGCGTCCTTGTGGTCAGATCAACGATCCCCTATCCGGTTCACCTGGAACAGACTGCGCTGCTTCCCGCCTCTCGCTTTTACTGCTTGTTAGCCATTAAACCGCCTTTCAAGTGGTGGAGGTGCTGGGTACGAGGTGAACCAACCTGGAGCTTCGCAACCGCACCGTACCAATGCCCGTCAACCCCGTCGACGTAGGCCAACAGCCACCATCGCCGGTGCCAACGGTCATCTGTGCCGGCACCATCCGTCAGCGTGACCCGCCCTTTTTCACCGGCAAAGGTAATTATGATGCCGAGGATTGGTTGTCCACATTCGAGCGAGTGAGCGTCTACAACAAGTGGGATGACAAAGCTAAGCTGAGCAATGTCGAGTATTACCTTAGGGAAGTGGCTGAGGTCTGGTTTCGGAACAACGGCAGGACCATCAAAACGTGGGGCGAATTCAAAACCCTCTTCGCAGAGGCGTTCGACAGGCCAGAGGTGCGGAAACTGCACGCTGAACAGTGTCTTCGCGTACGCGCGCAGCAGCCCGGCGAGAATTTCACAAGTTATATCGAAGACGTTGTGGATCTCTGCAGGCGTATCAACATGGATATGTCTGAGCAAGAAAAGATTCGGCACATACTGAAAGGAATTGAAGACGACGCGTTTCAGATGTTGATGTCCAAAGACCCAAAGACCGTGGCTGAGATAATTAGGCTCTGCCAAAGCTATGATGGCTTGACAAGAAGTCCCATCCAAGAATAACGTCATGGGAACATGAAGACAAAACAACGAATTCGATGGTGTAGACAGTGTCTTGGATCACTACTCGAGCAGTGCATGCAGCCAGTGGTGACACATGTTCAGCACTTGCAGTTCGAAGCGAAAGTCCCGACAGTGGCGTCATAACCTTTTTCAGATAGCGGCATAGTTTCACACTCATAACAGAAATCGCGGCACCAGTATCGACAAGAGCAAGAATAGGAACTCCTTCAACAACTACGTCGACGACATTTTTCGGAGATACACGAGAACTTTGACATTTTGCTACGTACGCAGTTCGTGCCTCCGGAACTGCGGGAATTAGTTTCCCGCGTCATGAGGCGCTGGCTGACGACGCATAGGAGAGATGGAGCGGCGACGAGGAGAAGGCGATCGGTGACTCGCGAACGTCTGATGGTCGGATTGAAAGGATGGTGACGGCGGTCCCGCAGGTGCGCGACGGGGAGCTTGGCGGGAAACATACACTGGGCTATGAGATGCTTCAACCTGCTGCATTGCACGGCGACAGTAACGTGCTACATGTCCTGGGAGACGACAGGAAAAGCATATAGGTCGGTTGTCCTGAGTGCGCCACGGATTCGTCTGCTGTACAGCCAATGGCGCGGGACGGCGGAACTGGGAGACTGGCTGAGGAGTGAACGTCACAGGCGCTGGTATGTAGGGTCCAAACGAGGGGACAAAGGAGTGGACAAGTGGCGGGGCAGCCCTTGCCGCGCATTCGGCGTACGTCAACGGAGCGGTCACTGGCGGTGCTATGGTAGCCATGGTTGGAACAGTCAGCGGGGCAGCGGGTGTAGTTGACTGGTGTGCAGGTGATAGGGCTTCGGCGACCTGCTCCCTGACGGTGCGCTGAACAGCTTGAGGCAAACGTGGTGCAGGCTGCTCTACAAAAGGTACGAGCGAAAGTTGCCGAGCGACCTCTTCCCGGACGAAGTCCTTAATCCTCATCTCAAGCGATGCTAGTTCAGAACTGAAGGATAAACTTGACAGCTCTGCGGCCGTCCCGAGCGACTGTCGAACAAAACTCCTCTGCCGCCGCAACTACATGCCGGACGGCCGCAAGTGGCTCCTTGTGGTTCCACGGAATCTCCACGCGGAGGTGTGTGCCGCTTACCACAATGATCCGCAGAGTGCTCACGCGGGACTCTTGAAGACCTATACCCGACTTCGTCAAAGATACTACTGGCGTGGTATGTACAGCTTTGTGCGAAGATTTGTTCGTGCCTGTACTGATTGTCAACGACGTAAGTCGCCTGTCCCCAAGCCAGCCGGCCCGCTGCAGCCCCTGCCGTGCCCCGTTCGTCCATATGAGCGCGTTGGCATTGATCTTTACGGCCCACTGCCATACTCTTCTTCTGGTAACCGGTGGATAATTGTGGCAGTAGATTACCTAACCCGCTATGCCGAAACAGCAGCGCTTCCCGCTTCCACGGCACGTGAGGTTGGTGCATTCATTCTGCACTCCCTCGTCCTACGCCACGGTGCACCACGGGAACTCCTAAGCGATAGGGGGCGTGTATTCCTCTCTCAGGCCATCGAAGCGCTCCTCGCAGAATGCAAAATTGTGCACCGCACCACATCCGCCTACCATCCCAAACCAATGGACTGGCAGAAAGATTCAACCGCACGCTTGGGGACATGATCGCAAAGTATGTCGCGCCCGACCATTCGAACTGGGACTCCGTGCTACCGTTCGTAACGTTCGCTTACAACACGGCCGTGCAGACCACTACAGGTTTTTCACCTTTCTTTTTGTTATACGGACGGGAGCCATCGTGTACAATGGATACCATCCTTCCCTACAGCCCTGATCCGTCCGAATGCCATCTCCTTTCCGACGCAACGCGCCATGCAGAAGCGTGCCGCCTGCTCGCACGTTCGTTTACATCGAACGACCAAGCTCAACAGAAGCACCGTCATGACCAGGAGCACTCATCGACTTCTTACAGTGCTGGCGATCTCGTTTGGCTGTGGATACCGTCTGCCACTCCTGGTCTCCCCTCAAAGCTCCTTTCTAAATATCATGGCCCCTACCGTGTCATCGATTCTTCCTCCCCCGTTAACTACGTGTTCGAACCACTGAAGCCAACGGAAGACCTTCGCCGTCGCGGCCGCGAAACTGTTCACGTCTCTCGCCTAAAGCCCTATTACGATCCCCTTGTGCTGCACTCACCGTAGGTCGCCAGGGTGGCTCTCTCTTCGGCGGAGGATGATTGTAATGAAGAGAAGTGAAAGGACTAACGGACCTCGATCGTCCAATCCCTGTTCGAGTATGTGCCGGAACCATCAAGCTGGCATCATCTCTGTGCGTCCTTGTGGTCAGATCAGCGATCCCCTATCCGGTTCACCTGGAACAGACTGCGCTGCTTCCCGCCTCTCGCTTTTACTGCTTGTTAGCCATTAAACCGCCTTTCAGTAATTTTTTCCTGTGCTTGGGGTGGTAGCCAGCGCAACTCCTACTTCTCGGGGTGAAGGGCACCTTCTTTTTAATTCCCGCGCCGTAACTCGAGTGTCTACGACATGTCGAGAGTGTTCAACCAGCGTTTAACCCTCTTAAGCTCCCTATGGCACCAAGACTCCCAGAACAGAGGCCCTCGCTATGCATGTTTCCGAATCAGAATACGAAATGAGGGGCTCGTAGAAATAACACCGAAATAAGGGTTGGCATTCAAGAAAACCTCGGAAAGCAAAGGGGAGGTTGTGGTAGGTCATTGAAATAGATAAAGAATTTGGAAAGAAAAAAAAAGCGGAGAAAGAATTTTTCTCCGCTTTCGACATGTCGTAGACACTCGAGTCACGGCGCGGAGATTAAAAAGAAGGTCCCCTTCACCCCCCAGAAGTCAGAGTGGGGCTGGCTACCACCCCCAAGCACAGAAAAAAGATACATTGATTTAAATACCCCGGAAAGCGGGGGGGCGGGAGGGCGAAATCGCCCCGCCGGTAGCGTAGTGGTTATCGCACCAGACCGGTATTCTGGAGGTCGTGGGTTCGGATCCCACCTGGCGGGAATTTTTTCTCCGCTTTCTTTCTTTCCAAATTCTCTATCTGTTTCAATGACCTACGACAACCTCCCCTTTGCATTACGAGGTTTTCTTCACAGCCAACCCTTATTTCTGTGTTATTTCTACGAGCCCCTCATTTCCTATTCTGATTCTCTCTCTCTCTCTCTCTCTCTCTCTCTCTCTCTCTCTATATATATATATATATATATATATATATATATATATATATATATATATATATATATATATATATATATATATATAGTAAAAAATGGGTATAGCTTCTAACAAAACTGTTTATTGGTCGACGTTTCGATCGGATGCCGATCTTTCCAAAGACAACATTTCGCATTTATGTGCACGTATTTATAAGCTCGTCGTCCAACGATGCCGATAAAAGATAGAGGGGGGATTTGGGGAGAAAGGTAGCAACAAACACGCTCTCGGCGAGGTGAGGTGAAGGTTTGCAAAAAAGAGAGAAAAAAAAGCAAAACAAAGACAAACCTAAACATGCAGAAAAGAGAGAGGAGTACACAACTCTTTCCCAAACACTGTCCTCCGTCGTTCGTCAGCTTGTAGAACGAGTGACAGGTAGCGCCCGGTTCAAGGGAGGCCGCCCTGCTTAAGAAACGAAAGCGCAAAGCAGTAACAGGGACGCTCTCACACCATCACTGGGAGGCAAAGAATTCTAATGGTCACTGACCTTACGGGAAGAGTTTACAGGAAGCGGGCGCAGCCGCACACATATCTCAGTGACGCCAACCCCACAAAACAAACAGGCAGGCTCGTTAAGAGTGTAGGTACGATCTCCGCACTGTGGCTCAAAGCATGCACGATTCCGCCTACCGGCAGGATGGGCGAGCGCCATTCATCATTCTTAGCTCTATTCTTCTGCCCTGCCCGGGCAGCCGACAGGGTCGTCCCTGACCATGAACCAGGGAGAACCGCACGCGGGAGTCGCGCGGGTCCTTTGTTAGAGTAAACGGCGGCGGGCGCCTCGATGTTGTTTGTGACATATGCCGCCTGTGCGGACACCCCAGGAAGGGAATAAATAAAAAAAGAATAGCTTGATTATTTGATTAAACGACACAGAGACTTACAATTGAGATAGGGGATTATTCTGCAGCCAGATTATCAACAGCATGTATAGACGACATAATGCCCGGACTAACATTCATTCCTGCCTTTACGGTGGGGAATTTGTAAATAATGTAAGATTCACGTTGTTCGCGTTCTCTTGTAGTAGAAAATCCACTCTGTAAAAGTGTGACCCTGATGGAGTCGAACGGGTGGTTTTCGGAGTTAATATGGCGTAATAAGGGTAAATCCGGGAGTGAACGAACATGTGCGCGATGGTTGTTGAAGCGTAAGCGGAATGCCGTGTCCGTCTGGCCAATGTATTGGATGCCACAAACACCGCACTCCCGAAGGTACACCACATTAGAAGAGTCGCAGTCGAGTGTCGCGTGAATTAGATGCTTGAAATTTGAGTTGGTGCTTCCTGCCACCGTGGTTGTCTGCATGTGTTTACATACGCGGCACCGTGCCTTTCCGCATGGTCGACACCCACCCTTGGGTGCCCTCTCAGTTTTGGCGTGTACAAGGTAATCTTTAATATTTTTGGGGCGCCTGTATACGACCCGAGGAGGGGTGGGGAAGATTTTCGAAAGCCGTTCACTCTGTTGTAGCATGATGAAGTGCTTTTTCAAGATTTTGTTTATGTTTGGGGAGTTGCCCCCGAACGTCAAAACTAGGTTGCCTCTCCCCTTCTGGTTTAGTTCCTTTTAATGGTGCAGCAACTCTTGGCGATCAAGGTTGACCGCTTTGACAATAGCGTCGTTGACTATGGGTGGTGGGTATTGTTGCTTCGCGAGGACATTGCGCAAGTTTTCTGCGTTTGCCTCGAAGTCCTTGGTGCGGGAACAAATTCTCCTAAATCTGTGGGCTTGCGAGTATGGAATACTCGTTTTGCAGTGGCGCGGATGACAACTGTCGAAGTGCAGATACTGCTGCCTATCGGTAGGTTTTTTGTACACGGTAGTGATCAGTTCTCCTTTGTCTGTATTTATATGCACGTCAAGGAAATTGATTTCCGTGGTTGAATAGGTATAAGTGAATGCGACGCTTGGATGGGCCTTGTTGAAACACTCGATGAAGTCGATTAAGTCATCCTCCGTACCGGTCCAAATAAGGAATACATCGTCCAGAAAGCGTTTGTAAAAGAATGGCTTAATTTCACGGGCTGATAGAAATTTTGTTTCGAGATCGTTCATGAATATATTAGCGTAATTGGGTGCCAGTCGAGTACCCATCGCAGTGCCGTTTATTTGTAGGTAATACTGATTGTGGAATTGAAAGCTATTTAATTCCAGCACTAGCTTGGTCAAAGTTTCAATGACTTGTGGGCTTGGCGACTCATGGTCCCGATGTATGCTATAGGATTCAACCAGGGCTTCAATCCCATCTCGGTGAGGTATATTTGTGTACAGAGAAGTTACATCTAGAGTTACAAGGAAGGCGCCATCAGGGATTTTTATGTTGTCGATTTCCCGTAGGAAGTGGTTAGTATCACGAAGATAGGATGAATGGGTAGCGGGTATTTGCTTAATCAGGGAGTCTATGTAGCTTGATATTGGTTCAGTGAGAGTGCCTCTTCCCGATATTATTGGCCTACCAGGGTTCCCTTCTTTATGAACTTTAGGCAGCATGTAAAACCTTCCTGGCGTTGCGTGTGCTGCTGTAAGTGCTTTACAGAGGCGTGGCCCTATTTCCCCAATTTTGACAAGATTATTTTGTGTTGTTGTTATTATTTCCTGATGTTCAACAGTTGGATCCGCGTCAAGTTTTTGGTAGAAAAATTCGTTATTTAACTGACGGTGGCCTTCTTGAAAGTAGTCTGGTTTACTAAGTATTACAATACCTCCACCTTTATCGGCCTGTTTTATAACAATGTCTGTTCGATCACCCAGTGCCTTAAGTGCCTCGCGCTCCTCTTTAGAAAGGTTCTGGGCCCCTGGTTCACGAGCGTTATAAGCCCGCAGGACATCTCTTTGAACGGCCTCAATGTACGAGTCCAAGTGTTTTTCCCGCTCTGATTTCGGTGTCCACTGCCGCCCTACATTGACGGAGGTTGGGGCAGTGCGCTCTTTCTCTGGCTTATCGAAAAAATATTCTTCTAGGCGTAAATTTCGTGAAAAATTGTCCAGATCTTTCAGCAAGCTAAACTCATTGTATCGGCCGGTACATGGGCAAAATGTCAACCCGCGTGAGATTAACGACCGCTCATGAATAGTAAGCTGTACCCCGGAGAGGTTAATTATGTTTTCATCTATGTTCTTTTGAGTTTTTGACATTTCTTTCGACTTGCAGGGTGGAATTAGGGGTGTAATATTGGAATTTCCAATGTCTGTGTGGTGCGGAGCTGAATTGATTTGAGAAAACTCGTTTGAGTATGGAACAGAAAACTCGTTTGAGTATGGAACTTTATCCCTTGACAATTTTTTAATTTTGACTCTCATTCTTTCATCTGTCTTCTTTTTTCTCGAAAAGTTCCAGTTCGGTGGCCTCCAGCGCAGAAAGGACAATATTATTCCTAGCACGAAGCTCCTCCGCCCTCAGAGACGCGAGTGTATTATCACGATGATCCACTACGATTTTAGTTAGCTGAAGTGATGCGGATTTAAGAGTTTCGTTCCAATTTTGTGTTTCACGTTTGTTAAACGTATGCATCGATGGTGTTAATGATAGAAGAAGGCCCCGGGGGGCGATCCCAGCCTTTAGGCATATTTTGAGTGTACGCACATGTGGATCATGGCGCTTGTCAATTGTTTTCCTTATCTTAAAAAAATTAGGCGTCAGCAGCTGATCACGCGTGTCATCTGAGGGAGAGGAGGTCGGAACATTTGCGGGGCCAGGATGTCAATTCATGCAAATTCGACGTGCAGAGCCACAGTGTTTTCGGAGATCGTACCTTTTGATGGCGGGGGTGGCAGAGCTTTTCTCGTTTTCTGGACTGGATTCCAGAATCTCGCAGTCTCTCGCGCTCGGCTGGGGGTCAGAAGGTTGTGGGCTCGTTGAAGTTCGTGGGTTCAGTTCTGATTTCCCGGGATTGGGCTCGATCGTCTGCAGGTTTTCCGACGGAGATGCGCTTGTGGCTGAGAGCCCTGGGTCAGGGCCTTGGGGTTGTTCAGGTGGTGCGCTGTTTGATCTGGCGGTGGGTTTGGCTGGTTGCGGTGCTTTACGAGGCTTTTGGGGTTTTTTGTTGATAGCCCCAGAAAGAACGCTGCAAGGTGTTTCGCTGGGTTTCCACGTGGAGTTCGCAGACGCTGCGTCACCTTTCTGGGGGGTCACAGTTATACGCGCACTCCCAGCTGTAAGCCTTTGGTGGACGTTCGGACGAGCGACTGGGCTGGGTGCCGGTTCTCTACTGCTAGCAGAGGGACTGTTCGAGTTGACCACCTGGGCGAAGGATGGTGTCACTGGCTGCAGCTGGCTAGTTGCACTGGGGCATGTGGGGTAGGCCGTATCGTCCATGTGAAGGCTGTTCATGCAGGGGACGTCCGGGCTCGTCGGCGGTGGTCCGGACCGCCGACGAGCCCGGACTCCACGTGGGACCCTGCGGACTCCACGTGGAAACCCAGCGAAACACCTTGCAGCGTTCTTTCTGGGGCTATCAACAAAAAACCCCAAAAGCCTCGTAAAGCACCGCAACCAGCCAAACCCACCGCCAGATCAAACAGCGCACCACCTGAACAACCCCAAGGCCCGGACCCAGGGCTCTCAGCCACAAGAGCATCTCCGTCGGAAAACCTGCAGACGATCGAGCCCAATCCCGGGAAATCAGAACTCAACCCACGGACTTCAACGAGCCCAAAACCTTCTGACCCCCAGCCGAGCGCGAGAGACTGCGAGATTCTGGAATCCAGTCCAGAAAACGAGAAAAGCCCTGCCACCCCCGCCATCAAAAGGTACGATCTCCGAAAACACTGTGTCTCTGAACGTCGAATTTGCATGAATTGACATACTGGCCGCGCAAATGTTCCGACCTCCTCTCCCTCAGATGACACGCGTGATCAGCTGCTGACGCCTAATTTTTTTAAGATAAGGAAAACAATTGACAAGCGGGTGCGCCATGATCTACATGTGCGTACACTCAAAATATACCTAAAGGCTGGGTTCGCCCCCCGGGGCCTTCTTGTATCATTAACACCATCGATGCATACGTTTAACAAACGTGAAACACAAAATTGGAACGAAACTCTTAAATCCGCATCACTTCAGCTAACTAAAATCGTAGTGGATCATTGTGATAATACACTCGCGTCTCTGAGGGCAGAGGAGCTTCGTGCTAGGAATAATATTGTCCTTTCTGCACTGGAGGCCAGCGAACTGGAACTTTTCGAGAAAAAGAAGACAGATGAAATAATGAGAATCAAAATTAAAAAATTGTCAAGGGATAAAGTTCCATACTCAAACGAGTTTTCTGTTCCATACTCAAACGAGTTTTCTCAAATCAATTCAGCTCCGCACCACACAGACATTAGAAATTCCAAAATTACACCCCCAATTCCACCCTGCAAGTCGAAAGAAATGTCAAAAACTCAAAAGAACATAGATGAAAACATAATTAACCTCTCCGGGGTACAGCTTACTATTCATGAGCTGTCGTTAATCTCAAGCGGGTTGACATTTTTCCCAAGTACCGGCCGATACAATGAGTTTAGCTTGCTGAAAAATCTGGACAATTTTTCACGAAATTTACGCCTAGAAGAATATTTTTTCGATAAGCCGGAGAAAGAGCGCACTGCCCCAACCTCCGTCAATGTAGGGCGGCAGTGGACACCGAAATCAGAGCGGGAAAAACACTTGGACTCGTACATTGAGGCCGTTCAAAGAGACGTCCTGCGGGCTTATAACGCTCGCGAACCAGGGGCCCAGAACCTTTCTAAAGAGGAGCGCGAGGCACTTAAGGCACTGGGTGATCGAACAGACATTGTCATAAAACCGGCCGATAAAGGAGGGGGTATTGTAATACTTAGTAAACCAGACTACATTCAAGAAGGCCACCGTCAGTTAAATAACAAATTTTTCTACCAAAATCTTGACGCGGATCCAACTGTTGAACATCAGGAAATAATAACAACAACACTAAATAATCTTGTCAAAATTGGGGAAATAGAGCCACGCCTCTGTAAAGCACTTACAGCAGCACACGCAACACCAGGAAGGTTTTACATGCTGCCTAAAGTTCATAAAGAAGGGAACCCTGGTAGGCCAATAATATCGGGAAGAGGCACTCTCACCGAACCAATATCAAGCTACATAGACTCCCTGATTAAGCAAATACCCGCTACCCATTCGTCGTATCTTCGTGATACTAACCACTTCCTACGGGAAATGGACAACATAAAAATCCCTGATGGCGCCTTCCTTGTAACTCTAGATGTAACTTCTCTGTACACAAATATACCTCACCGAGATGGGATTGAAGCCCTGGTTGAATCCTATAGCATACATCGGGACCATGAGTCGCCAAGCCCACAAGTCATTGAAACTTTGACCAAGCTAGTGCTGGAATTAAATAGCTTTGAATTCCACAATCAGTATTACCTACAAATAAACGGCACTGCAATGGGTACTCGAATGGCACCCAACTATGCTAATATATTCATGAACGATCTCGAAACAAAATTTCTATCAACCCGTGAAATTAAGCCATTTTTTTACAAACGCTTTCTGGACGATGTATTCCTTATTTGGACCGGTACGGAGGATGACTTTATCGACTTCATCGAGCGTTTCAACAAGGCCGATCCAAGCATCGCATTCACTTATACCTATTCAACCACGGAAATCAATTTCCTTGACGTGCATATAAATACAGACAAAGGAGAACTGATCACTACCGTGTACAAAAAACCTACCGATAGGCAGCAGTATCTGCACTTCGACAGTTGTCATCCGCGCCACTGCAAAACGAGCATCCCATACTCGCAAGCCCACCGATTTAGGAGAATTTGTTCCCGCACCGAGGACTTCGAGGCAAACGCAGAAAACTTGCGCAATGTCCTCGCGAAGCAACAATACCCACCACCCATAGTCAACGACGCTATTTGCAAAGCGGTCAACCTTGATCGCCAAGAGTTGCTGCCCCATTAAAAGGAACTAAACCAGCAGGGGAGAGGCAACCTAGTTTTGACGTTCGGGGGCAACTCCCCAAACATAAACAAAATCTTGAAAAAGCACTTCATCATGCTACAACAGAGTGAACGGCTTTCGAAAATCTTCCCCACCCCTCCTCGGGTCGTATACAGGCGCCCCAAAAATATTAAAGATTACCTTGTACACGCCAAAACTGAGAGGGCACCCAAGGGTGGGTGTCGACCATGCGGAAAGGCACGGTGCCGCGTATGTAAACACATGCAGACAACCACGGTGGCAGAAAGCACCAACACAAATTTCAAGCATCTAATTCACGCGACACTCGACTGCGACTCTTCTAATGTGGTGTACCTTCTGGAGTGCGGTGTTTGTGGCATCCGGCAGGACGGGCCAGACGGACACAATCGAGGCGAGACGGACACGGCATTGGCCAGACGGACACGGCATTCCGCATGCGCTTCAACAACCATCGCGCCCATGTTCGTTCACTCCCGGATCTACCCTTATCACGCCATATTGCCGCGAACCATACATTGGGTTTGTTTATTTGTGTTTTGATTTTACCGCCCGGCTGCGCCGGTCTGTGTTACCTCTGCGCCAAGGGAAGTGCGTGTTCCATTCTTTCTTTCAGTGCCGCATGTGTTATCTGTTGTGATAGGGAGAGCATTCCGATCTAACGTGAACAGCCCAGAATAATCTTCTTGGATCTACTATGTTCTCGATGCGAATCGACGTTTCGAGAACCACGCGCGCCAAAAGGTAAAAAGCCTGCAGTGCGGACGCCGGGGCATTCGATTCGACGACACTCGCTTGTGCAAGTCACTTTGTTGACCGCTGCTTCGCCGCCTCTGTATTAAGTGCGAATGCACTTTATAAGCGACCCCAAACCATCCACCGCCGGCGGCGGCGGCGGCGTCGGCGGCGGCGGCGGCGTCCGCAGTCCTCCTCTCTATATATAAAAAAAAACAGCATTCGGCGCCAGGTTTCGATCCGAGGACTTTGCGGCCGCAGCGCGACGCTCTACCGACTAAACGGACACGACGCTGATGTCAGTGTTAGTAACGCGCCTTATATCTTTAACGCAGTCCTCCTCTCTATATAAAAAAAACAGCAACCGGCGCCGGGTTTCGATCCGAGGACTTTGCGGCCGCAGCACGACGCTCTACCGACTAAGCCACGGACGCGACGCTGATGGCAATGTTAGTAACGCGCCTTACATCTTAATGCATTCAAACTACGTCGTCAACGGCGTGCGTTGGCGACTCAGCGGCATTATATCGGCTTGATAACTGCGTGGTGTACACGTGATACTACAAACCCGATGGAAGAGATGGAAGACAAGGCGGCGAGACGGTGGGCTGCGGGGGCCGAGCGCAAGCGCCGCAAGCGGGCCGACAACCGTGCATTCGCACTTTCACATTCTCCCCCTCGGGGAAATGCGGGGGAATTTTTTCTTTTGAGTTGTTAGGGGAGCACAAGTTCGCTCCAATTAACGTGTTTCTCATTCAACACCACTGCATCGTCCTTGTCTTCGTGACATCTGGTAAGGTGCTGGGTACGCACCCTTCATGCCCACTACAACCTCGAAAAGCCGCCAAGCCAGTCCAACAAGAGCCAGCCCCCGCCTGCAAGATTTACCGCCCGAGTTCGGTTTGATGCCAGAAGGGCCCAAGAAAAGGAACGCTGCAACCAACACCATGGTGCAAGAAACAACGTCGCCAATCGTCCTGCAGCAGCCCCGGGAACCGCCATCGTTCCGAGGAGCCCCCGCAGAAGACCCAGAAGAATGGTTGGAGAAACTGGAGCGCGTCCGGAAATTCAACAGGTGGGACGACGCAGAAACGTTCCGGCACGTTTTCTTTTACTTGGAAGATTCGGCTCGCACTTGGTTCGAGAACCACGAGAGCTCCTTGACAAACTGGGCTCAGTTCAAAAGCGAGTTTACTAAGACCTTCACTACCGTCGTGCGGAAAGAAAGAGCCGCCCTTTTGTTGGAAACACGCACGCAACACCCCAACGAAGGTGTCGTGATCTTCGTTGAGGAGATGAAGCAGCTATTTCGCCGCGCGGACCCCGAAATGACGGAAGAAAGGAAGTTGCGCTTCTTAATGCGCGGAGTGAAGGAGGAACTGTTTGCTGGACTTGTCCGAAATCCGCCCAAAACCGTCGCCGAATTCGTGACCGAAGCCAGCACCATTGAGAAAGCCCTCGAAATGCGTGCTAAGCAGTATGACCGCAACTTTGTTGGCGCGGCCAATGCTAACGACTTTGGCAGCACGCGGATCCCGGCCGACAGCCTACGCGAGACTATCCGCGCAATAGTGAGAGAGGAGCTGCGGAAACTTCTCCCAACGCCGCCGCAGCCCCAATCGCTTCCCTCACCGACGTGATTAGAGAAGAAGTGCAACAAGCGTTGGGAACTTCTACGCCATCCGAGGTACCCCGAGAGCCACAAGCTATGACATACTCCTCGGATGTTCGTCGACCCCGCCCTGCTCCAATACGCCATCAAGAGGCCCCGCCGTACCGCCGCCCACTGTCACCCGCCCGACCCCCGGTAGCCCGAAACCAGACGCCGAGGAAGACGGACGTATGGCGAACTCCCGATAACAGTCCTATGTGGTACCACTGCGGAGAGGCCGACCACATTTACCGTCGCTGCCCATACAAAAGACTCGGACTGCGTGGTTTCTCCGTCGACGCACCTCGAACTCTCCCTGGCCAACGACCACGTGAGGTCGACGAGTATCTATCTGAAACCAGCCGTGGCCCAGCGCGTTTCAACCGTTTGCCGTCGCCCTACCCCTACCAGTCGCCGAACCGCCGTAGCAACAATGACTTCGCCCGTGGAAGGTCCCCCAGCCCACGCGGGGGAAACTAAAGGCGGCAACTTCTGGAGGTGAAGTTGCTCTACGGCGAAAAGCTAGAAACCCTCCAACGACGCAAGGACGCGCTGAAGACAGTGATTCACGACATGCCCTCATCCTGCAGACCCGACCTAACCCTGACGAGACTCCCGAACACGACGACAGCTACACGGTGCGACGCGTACCCGACCTGACCGAGACGTCCGTTGAGAAGACGACGACAACGACGATGCACAGTGCCCGACCATCAACACGTACAAGCAGAGATACGACGCCCCGACGAACCCGGAACTCGAGTACGACTGCATCTGACGTCAAGGTGTCCATCGACGGCTTTGACGTAGTCGCCCTCGTAGACACGGGAGCTGACTATTCGGTAATGAGCGGACCATTTGCGTCTAAACTGAAGAAAGTTATGACCAGATGGGAAGGTCCGCACATACGCACAGCAGGAGGCCACCTCGTGACGCCAAGTGGAACGTGCACATCGCGCGTCACCATAGACGGCACAACGTACCCTGCGGCGTTCGTCGTTCTGCCTAACTGCTCCCGCGACGTGATTCTCGGAATGGACTTTTTGACGGACAACGGCGCAATAATTGATCTGCAGACCAAGTCGATAACATATTCCTCCAATCCCTCCACGACGCCGCAGCCGAACCCCGAGCACCGTGCTGCTGTCAGGATCGCCGACGTTCACATCACCCTGCCACCCCGCGCAAGCTTGATGATCGCCGTCTACTGTGAGGATGCTGCTTCTGACATCGACGCTATCGTAGAGAGTGATCGAAGGTTGCTTCTCGACCGCGGTGTCTTCGTCGCAAGAGGCATTGCGCACTTTAAGCAACGCCAATCTCACGTTTTGGTCACTAATTTCACCGAAGAGTACCAGCATTTAAACAAGGGAGCTGCAATTGCGTTCCTCGAAGAAACGCAAGAAGCAAGTGATGTGATCGCAGTCGCCGACTTTGAACGCACACCCGTAGAAACATTCAAGCTCCCGCAGCCATTCGACGTGAATCCGGCGCTACCGCAAGAACAATGGAAAAAATTATTGGCTTTGCTGCGTCGCTATAGCGAATGTTTTTCGTCGCGCGCAAAACTACGTCAGACCCCTCTAGCGAAGCACCGAATAATAACCGAAGATGGAGCCCGACCTACCCGACAGTCACCGTACCGCGTCTCTTCACACGAACGGGAAGCCATCCGGACCCAAGTCGACGACATGCTGAGCGATGACATTATACAGCCATCGAAAAGCCCCTGGGCTGCGCCCGTCGTACTCGTAAAGAAAAAATACGGCACATTAAGGTTTTGCGTTGACTACCGGCGACTGAACAAAATCACGAAAAAGGACGTGTACCCCCTCCCCCGAATCGACGACGCCCTCGACCACCTCTGCCACGCGAAGTACTTCTCATCGATGGACCTGAAGACCGGCTACTGGCAAATTGAAGTGGACAAGAGAGACCGAGAGAAGACTGCATTTATAACCCCAGACGGCCTATACGAGTTCAAGGTGATGCCGTTTGGGCTGTGCACAGCACCAGCGACGTTTCAAAGAGTCATGGACACTGTGGTAGCTGGCCTTAAGTGGCACACCTGCCTCGTATACCTCGACGACGTAGTGGTATTCGCCCGGACTTTCGACGAACACCTTGCAAGGTTGGAGTCTGTACTCGAGGCCATTCGTACGTCGGGGTTGACGCTGAAGCCTGAAAAGTGCCGTTTCGCATACGGGGAACTCAAGTTCTTGGGCCACGTCGTCAACGCCGCGGGAGTCCTACCTGACCCGGCAAAAACTTCAGCCATTGCGAACTTCCCAAGGCCGAAAGACAAGAAGGGCGTGCGGAGATTTCTCGGGCTGTGCGCATACTACCGGCGCTTCGTCGCAAACTTCGCACGCATTGCAGAGCCACTCACGCGCTTGACGAAAGATAGCACCCCTTTCCGCTGGGAAAACGACCAAGAAAAAGCATTCGGCGAGCTGCAAAAACGCCTGCAAAGCCCGCCCGTGCTCGCTCATTTCGATGGAAATGCCGAAACGGAAATGCATACGGACGCCAGTGATATAGGCTTGGGTGCCGTCCTTGTACAAAAGCAAAGCGGCTGCGAAAGGGTAATCGCCTCTGCTAGCCGTGGTCTGTCGAAGGAGGAGAAAAACTATTCTGCCTCTGAGAAAGAGTGCCTGGCTATTATATGGGCGATTTCAAAATATCGCCCATACGTGTATGGAAGGCCATTCAAGGTTGTAACAGACCACCATGCGCTGTGTTGGGTCGCCAATTTGAAGGACCCCTCTGGCCGTCTTGGGCGGTGGAGCTTGCGCCTGCAGGAGTTCAACGTTACGGTCGTTTATAAATCCAGCAGGAAACACTCCGACGCCGACTGCCTGTCCCGCGCCCCCGTCGACCCACCACCACAAGACTCTGATGAAGACAGCGCGTTCTTCGGGATCGTGACGGAGAGCGACCTAGCCGCCCAGCAGCGTGCCGACCCCGACTTACGCGTCATAATCGAGTACCTCGAGGGATGCAACGTTGCCGTTCCTAGGACCTTCAAACGCAACTTACCAGCATTCAGCCTGAGAAACTCCGTCCTTGTGAAGAAGAATTTCAGCCCCGGAACAAGAGCGAATTACCTTCTCGTCATCCCCGCGGACCTTCGTGACGAAATTTTGGAAGCGTGCCACGACGACCCGTCTTCCGGACATCTGGGCACAGCCCGCACTATTGGAAAAATCAAGGCGAGGTACTACTGGCCCGGCCTTACCTCTGACGTCACCCACTACATCCGGAGCTGCCGTGACTGCCAGCGACGAAAAACGCCGCCGACAAGACCCGCCGGACTTCTGCAACCGATCGCCGTCCCATCGAGACCATTTCAACAGATTGGAATGGACCTTTTAGGCCCGTTCCCTACGTCACGATGACAGAACAAGTGGATTGTCGTAGCGACAGACTACATGACGCGCTACGCAGAGACCGCCGCTCTTCCGAGGGGGACTGCACAAGAAGTGGCGAAGTTCTTTATAAGCCAAGTTCTTTATAAGCCAAACATGGAGCCCCGGAAGTCCTAATCACAGACCGCGGAACGGCATTTACTGCGGAGCTGATGCAAGGAGTATTACGCTACAGCAACACGGATCACCGAAGAACGACGGCGTACCACCCCCAAACGAACGGACTAACAGAACGTCTGAACAAGACAATCGCAGATATGCTGTCAATGTACGTTGACGTTGAACATAAGACTTGGGACGAAGTGCTCCCGTATGTCACGTTTGCGTACAACACGGCTATCCAGGAGACGACACAGCTGACGCCGTTCGAGCTTGTCTACGGTAGAAGGCCGACTACGATGCTCGACGCCATGCTTCCGCACGTAGAAGACGACGACCTCAACGCCGACGTCCACGGATATCTTCAACGTGCGGAGGAGGCCCGCCAGCTCGCTCGAGTTCGTATAACGGACCAGCAGCTGGTGGATGCGGGCCGCTACAACCTCCGACGCCGAGACGCCGAGTACCAACCAGGGGATCGTGTGTGGGTTTGGACTCCCATCCGACGACGCGGACTCAGTGAGAAGCTTCTGCGACGGTATTTCGGACCCTACCAGATTCTACGACGTGTTGGCCAACTTACCTACGAAGTGATCCCCGATGGTGACTCCGGCACATCACGACGACGCACGCGGCCTGAAGTCGTCCACGTGGTTCGCTTAAAACCTTTCTACGGACGATGACGAACTTTTATTTTCATTTGTTCGGACTGTCGCTTATGTTAGCATCGGGTCGATGCACTCTTAGAGGGGGGTAATGCCGCGAACCATACATTGGGTTTGTTTATTTGTGTTTTGCTTTTACCGCCCGGCTGCGCCGGTCTGTGTTATCTCTGCGCCAAGGGAAGCGCGTGTCCCATTCTTTCTTTCTGTGCCGCATGTGTTATCTGTTGTGATAGAGAGAGCATTCCGATCTAACGTGAACAGCCCAGAATAATCTTCTTCGATCTACTATGTTCTCGATGCGAATCGACGTTTCGAGAACCACGCGCGCCAAAAGATAAAAAGCCTGCAGTGCGGACGCCGGGGCATTCGATTCGACGACACTCGCCTGTGCAAGTCACTTTGTTGACCGCTGCTTCGCCGCCTCTGTATTCTTTTGAGTTGTTAGGGGAGCACAAGTTCGCTCCAATAAACGTGTTTCTCATTCAACACCACTGCATCGTCCTTGTCTTCGTGACAATATTAACTCCGAAAACCACCCGTTCGACTCCATCAGGGTCACACTTTTACAGAGTGGATTTTCTACTACAAGAGAACGCGAACAACGTGAATCTTACATTATTTACAAATTCAACACCGTAAAGGCAGGAATGAATGTTAGCCCGGGCATTATGTCGTCTATACATGCTGTTGATAATCTGGCAGCAGAATAATCCCCTATCTAAATTGTAAGTCTCTGTGTGGTTTAAACAAATAATCAAGCTATTCTTATTTTATTTATTCCCTTCCTGGGGTGTCCGCACAGGCGGCATATGCCACAAACAACATCGGGGCGCCCGCCGCCGTTTACTCCAACAAAGGACCCGCGCAACTCCCGCGTGCGGTTCTCCCTGGTTCATGGTCAGGGACGACCCTGTCGGCTGCCCGGGCAGGGCAGAAGAATAGAGCTAAGAATGATGAATGACGCTCGCCCGTCCTGCCGGTAGGCGGAATCGTGCATGCTTTGAGCCACAGTGCGGAGATCGTACCTACACTCTTAACGAGCCTGCCTGTTTGTTTTAAGAGCGAATGCTCTCTATAAGCGACCCCAAACCATCCACCGCCGGCGGCGGCGGCGGCGGCGTCGGCGGCGTCCGCAGTGCTCCTCTACATTTAAAAAAGAAACAGCATCCGGCGCCAGGTTTCGATCCGAGGACTTTGCGGCCGCAGCGCGACGCGCTACCGACTAAGCCACGGAAGCCACGCTGATATCAGTGTGAGTAACGCGCCTTATATCTTTAACGCATTCAAACTACGTCGTCAGCGGCGTGCGTTGGCGACTCAGCGGCGTTATAGCGGCTTGATAACTGCGTGGTGTACACGTGATACTACAAACCCGATGGAAGAGATGGAAGAAAAGGCGGCGAGGCGGTGGGCTGCGGGGGCCGAGCGCAAGCGCCGCAAGCGGGCCGACAACCATGCATTCGCACTTTCACATTTTCCCCTCGGGGAAATGCGGGGGAATTTTTTGTGGGGTTGGCGTCACTGAGATATGTGTGCGGCTGCGCCCGCTTCCTGTAAACTCTTCCCGTAAGGTCAGTGACCATTAGAATTATTTGCCTCCCAGTGATGGTGTGAGAGCGTCCCTGTTACTGCTTTGCGCTTTCGTTTCTTAAGCAGGGCGGCCACCCTTGAAGCGGGCGCTACCTGTCACTCGTTCTACAAGCTGACGAACGACGGAGGACAGTGTTTGTGAAGAGTTGTGTACTCCTTTCTCTTTTCTGCATGTTTAGGTTTGTCTTTCTTTTGCTTTTTTTTCTCTCTTTTTTGCAAACCTTCACCTCACCTCGCCGAGAGCGTGTTTGTTGCTACCTTTCTCCTCAAATCCCCCCTCTCTCTTTTTTCGGCGTCGTTGGACGACGAGCTTATAAATACGTGCACAGAAATGCGAAATGTTGTCTGGAGAAAGATCGGCATCCGATCGAAACGTCGACCAATAAACAGTTTTGTTAGAAGCTATACCCATTTTTATATTTGCTGCGGCAACCAAAGACAGCCCTTCTCGCAATCAATATATATATATATATATATATATATATATATACATATGTGTGTGTTGTGAGTAGAGAGAGACCCACATGAAAAACATTAAAAAGTAAATATTTACTGACGTTTCAGGAAGGGGCCTTCGTTTATTCAGAAGAAAGGAAGTCGCCTTCCTGAACAGTTAGTAATCTTTTATTTTTAATGTTTGGTTCACGTGCCTATCTGTCTATTTACCTCATTTTCTCACTGCCTGTGTGGATCTTCATATTTCCATCTTTACACACAAACAAATATATATATATTGTAAAGGGGAATAGCAGTCACGACGGTAGTTGATCGTGGGGGTTTATTGAAGGCGTATCGTAAGGCAACAGGGAGAGCGCAGATCCAGCCAGTACGAGCTCGTGGGCGTGAACGTCCTAGTTGGGCCTCCGTCATCTTCACGATAATCTCGAGGCATACCCGAGTGGGCCAATGGCGCTTTGGCATCTACTATTGTTGTACCACGTTAACTCTTCTTGTTACAATTACCCCTGGTGCAAAAGGAGCTATCCTGGCTACTCAAGTGCACGACGAAACTAGAGGGTCGTAGCAGAGTTTCAACCGATCCACGTGAGCAATTTCACGCCGTCGGTGGCGATGATCGGTAGTCCGAGCAACTGGTTCCACAAGGTAATTGACGGGTGAAGTCCGCTCAATGACTCGGTACGGGCCATGGTACTTAGTGGTCAATTTTGGGGAGAGACCGGGTGTTGCGGCAGGGCACCGAAAGCCACACAATGGAGGCGGGATCAAAACTGTGATCTTTGACGCATTTGTCGTGACGATGCTTCTAGCGCTGCTGATCGGTCCATGTAAACGAACTGGACAGTCGACGGCATTCCGCGGCGTTGCGAGCAATGTCTGAAATCGGCGTAAATTCGGTTGCGTCGGGCATGTAGAGGAGTATAGTGTCGGCTCTCGCCTATGCAACAAGAAAAACGGCGAGAACCCTGTGGTTGTCTGCGTTGCCGTATTGTAAGCAATCATTACAAACGGGAGTGCGAGGTCCCACTTCGATTGGTTGGCAGACACGTACATGGAGAGCATGTCACCAAGGGTGCGATTGAAGCGCTGCGTGATCCAGTTCGTTTGTGGATGGTATGATGTGGTAGTCCGATGAACGACGTGGCAATCAGAGAGCAGGGCTTCAATAACGTCAGACAACAAAGCCCGTCCTCGGTCGCTCAGAAGCTCCTGAGGTGCCCCGTGTCGAAGGACAAAGCGGCGAAGCAGGAAGGGGGCTACGTCGCGAGCTGTGGCGTCCGGAAGAGCATCGGTTTCGGCGTACCGAGTAAGGTGATCACCGGCGACAATGATTCATCGGTTTCCGGCTGCAGTTTACGGAAGTGGGCCATACAGGTCGATGCCCAAACTGTCGAAAGGAAAGGCTTTGCTTGGCAAGGTAGTGGCTGCAAAGGACCGGCAAGGTGGGGCGGCGGCGATTTTCGGCGTTGGCATTCAGGGCAAGAGCGCACGTACTTGCGCACGAAGGTATACATTCCGTGCCAGTAGTATCGTAGGCGAAGACGCTCATAGGTCTTTAGTACTCAAGAATGACCGTAACTTGGATCAGCGTGAAAGGAGGTGCATATGTCGTTGCGCAAATGAAGGAGTATGACGAGCAGCCACTTTCGGCTGTCGGAGCAGTAGTTGCGGCGATAGAGTAGCTCGTCACGGAACGCAAAGTGAGAAACGCCCCAAACCCCTGGCAGGCGATGTACCGGAGAGCATCCCAATAAGAGAAACAAGCCACGGGTCCGTGCGTTGTTCGGTTTACATGTTGCTGACTGCAAGAGGCAACAGACGTAAGTAACCATCACTTGAGGCAACGCAGGAAACTTCAGCAGACACGGGTGAGCGTGAACGAGAATCAGCGTCGGAGTGCTTGCGACCTGAACGGTAAATGACCCGGATGTTGTATTCTTGCAGTCGGAGAGCTTACCGCCCAAGGCTACCTGATGGATCCTTGAGGGAGGAGAGCCAACAGAGTGCTTGATGATCGGTGACAACATCGAATGGGCGACCATACAAGTACGGGCGGAACTTGACCAGTGCCCAAACTATCGCCAAGCTCTCCTTCTCTGTTACAGAGTGGTTCGACTAGGCTTTCGTCAGCGTGCGGCCCGCCTACACTACGACGTACTCGTCAAAACCGGGCTTTCGCTGGGTGAGCACAGCCCCGAGACCGTTTCCACTAGCATCAGTGTGCACCTCGGTTGGGGTGGACGGGTCGCGTGAAATAAATTGCCCGGACGCTCAGACGCGAAAGGGAGAAAAGGAGGAGTGCGAGTGGGAAAGGCGAAGGGCGCTTGGCTTTTCCGCCGTTGTGCACACTCCCCGTGCTCTGGGACCGCCCTGCCGGCGTTGAATATCGCCGGAGAAGTGTGCGCTCTGCGCTAGCCTCTGCTCGGGCACTTTCGTGAAGCGACAAGTGTATCAATCGGCGTGTTTTATTTCGCTCTCTGCGACGGCCGCGCTTTGGATTTAACGCTTAATCCTTTAATATTCTAGCGAAGTTACGAGTGCTTCAACCGTGCCTGTGTTGGATATTTCGCGTTCTCTTACGTGAAGCGGCAACTGTTTGGATACGCAGTGTGCGCTCTACTGTATCCTCTCCTCATGCTCTTACGTGAAGTGCTTCAACCGTGCCTCTGTGCGTGATTTCGCGTTCTCGGGTGTTGGCCGGCGCTGTAGCTTTCGAAGTGCCTCAACCGTTCGCCAGTCGCCGCGTAGTTGGAGCGGCTGTTTCTCAAACGTACATCTACCGTTCACCCTACATGTGATCGGCTCAACCTTTGGCCCGGAAATTGCATTTTGTGCCCCGATGTTTTTCTGTGATAGCGCAAACGACCATGTTTCTTTCGTTCTTTTTTTTTCTTCACTAGCGTTCCGTGCTGACGAAACGGCAGTTGTAACTCGCTAAAGTTTCGGCAGGCGCAATGATAACTGGCCTGAGTCCTTCAATGATTTACTACTGCTCGGACGATTTCCTCAGTCAGACAGGATGACCCTTTGGTGTGCGCTTCCGTTGCTAAATGTGTTGTTCCAGGGTTCAAATCTCTTGTGACCCCCCACCCCCCTTTTTCTTTGTCGCTGGCGACCGCTTAGGAAAGTGTCTGGTGTGCAAATTCAGTGTACAGCTGACCAATTGCAAAGCGTGGGTGTTATTAAGCTTGTCCCAGAGCCTTTGAAGTGATGACTATTGCATTCCTAATGACCAGTTTCCCAAAAGACGCTTCCAGAAGGAGCATATTTAAGCAGTTCTGCTCTCACTGTGTGAATTGCAAAACAGGTGAAAACAATGCGCTATGGTGGCTGTATTTGGCTTAAGAGTTAAGTGTACATTCAATGTGTTGCTGCGGACCAGCTTATTTATTTATTTATTTATTTATGACATACTGCAGGCCCCACACAGGACCCAAGCAGGAATCACTCAAATATAAACAAACCGACAACACAGGGTAAAATACAGTAACTTGTAATAACATACTGTCTCATTTTTCTATATGTTCAATCCCATCAATGCTGCAGACAACAGATACAGGCAGATTATTCCAGTCGGATATGGTGTGTGGGAAGAAGGAAAATTTGAAGACGTTTGTCGGGCGCTGCAGCATTGAGGCATATATATTGACACGGCTAAGACAGCAAAGATATTTAGATATGTCGATGATTACATGATTGTTACTAGGTCGGTGAAGCCAGAAGAAGTAAACCTTTTAGTCAAGACAGTTAAGAAAACATTTCTGGAGTGCTCTGAAGGCTTGGAATTCACTCATGAATTACCAAATGATGGGTCCTTGCAGTTCCTCGATGTGTGTTTTAATTTCTGTGGAACACGCGTGTGTTGGGCGTATCAGCCATGGTCAAAAAAGGCAATTTTGGATTATCGTTCAGCGCATTCAAAGATAGTGAAAAGGGATATTGGCGTTAGCTGTCTTCGCGGTGCCCTCGAGAAGTCTCATCAGCACCAACTCGCCGATAGTGTTCAGCACCAAGTTGCACGTTTGAAAGATGCCGGCTTCCCTCGAGAAGTAATAGCAGCAGTGGTTGAAAGCCTATTGCGTGACGTCAAGTCAGGGGCACGGCGTCAAGGGCGAGATGAACCTCGCAAAGAAAGGAGGCCTGTGGTCGTCCCTTACGTGCACAATTTCTCCAACCGCCTTAAAAAGGTGGCGGGGAAATGTGGTGCCGACGTTGTGTTCTCCGCCCCAGAAAAACTAGCACGAATGTGCTCTGCTGTGAATGGCGAGAAGAAGGGTAACCGAAGAAGAAGCATGCCACGCTGTTTGTTGGTTGCAAACAAGGTGTTGTATACGAAGTGCCTCTATCTGGTGGAAAATGCTATATTGGGCAGACTGGTAGGTGCATAAATGACAGGCTCTGGCAGCACCGTACAGCTGTTCAAGCGCTCGCTGCGTGGGGCCATTTAGCTGACCATTGCCGCCGCTGCCGGTGCGTTCCACACTGTGTTCCAATTTACGAGAAGACAGTAACATTGTGCTGTTTTAAGGACCAAGCCAGCCGTGAATTTTTTAAAGCGCGGTGCATCATGAAAGCCGGTGAAAAGTGTGTAAGCACGGCATCTATTAGTTCATCAAAAAAAGAAATAGATTATCTGAATGCGAACTTGCCACGTGCGTAACAAAATGCACCACTTGACCTTGTCTTTTTTCTTTGTGCTTTGAGCATGTTCACGCATGCGCCCTTCCTGCATATCTTTTGATGTGTGTAGTAAAAATTTCAGTTGATGTCTAGCGCTAGTCCTGTGTGGTCTCTACTTTTGTCCCGTCTTTACCGCGCTGCTTGACCATGTTTCCCCAGAAACGCCTGCAGGCGCTACTCACCTAGGAAAAGCTGCTGAATATGCATGCGCCATTGATCAAAGCATTTGAAAGCCGTCCTGCTTCGTGTTGATTGTGCTAATTTTCCTGTTTCCACTGGCTGCTTTATCTGTATGTCACTATCTAGGTACAGTACTACAGTCTCTAGTGCACCCACATGCATGTATTTTTGTGGCTGTGTTTCTAGGCGAGGCAAAACATTCCCACGAAATCGACATTGCAAGAAAGCCTGGGATGAGGCATCATATTTTATGTTTACTGGCTGATGTTTGTGTCTTTTAAAATGCTCATAACCAGGAAAAGTTCTTGCACACACTCATTTTAAACTTGCATAACCCTGCATCAGTGTTTGCTTCAGAAGAACACTTCGACTAGTTCCACCAGTCTTGTCTTGCCATTCGCAATCAGTGATGCCACAAGTTGTCTGCAGAACAATGTACAGTGCCTGTTTTCACGACGCTTTGCGAATTTTCATGCACTAATAAAGTACTGCTGCGGCAAGTCGCATATTATTTGTATTCACAACACTGCAATTACCGATGCTGGCCAACTTGCTTTTGCACTTTAGTGTCTCTTTAGGCGTCTATAGTGTACCGTAAAACCATTAGGTCCCTCCTGGGCAGATGTACTGAACTATGCTCCTGTGTTATGTCGCTTGTGCATCCCAGTAGATTTACTTCCTCATTCTCTTTTTAAGCATAGCAGCAATTTTTGAGGTGCAAAAAGTGTCGAAACATAAAAAAGTTCAGTGTAGTTTTTTGTGCTTAAAATGAAAGCTACTGTATTTACTCTCATAATGAACCCTCTCCCTACTTTTCTTGTAGAGAATTTACTTTTTTGTCACTGAATAAAAAACGCCGCGGGAATATGTCTTATTTTAAGCATGGTTGCTGATGCTGTAGGCGATCACAGTAACGTGATATCGTGCTACAGTACGCGCAGAAATGCTAAAAATGCATTCCAAGAAAAAGAAATCTCATCGGAAGCCGGAGACGTGAGCGCGAATGCCGCGGCTTACAATTTAAAAATTGCGCGTTTGCGGTGCGCCACCTGTTGAATGCAAAACAAACCTTGCGCCATAAAAACGTTGCGGTGTGCGAAGTTCGAACAAAGCACCTAACGTACTCCGCACTCCTTCCCTGCTATTTGATGTTTAGGCTGGTTCTGCCGGCGTGCGAACAAAGCACTAAACGTACTCCGCACTCCTCTGCTCTTGTTTAGGGCTCGTTCACGGCACCAGCAGCATCAGTGGCGTAGAGTTTGCTGCAATTTTACGGTTTTTTTCTAGTTCGACGACGAAGTAGCAGTTAATTTCTTCAGCCGTTGTGACATGCGCGGGCGCGACCAACCTTTCGAGTTAGACTGCAAAGCCAGCGTCGGTAACGTGGACGTGCTTCGTGCGGGGATGCGTACGCATGGCTGACTGCTACGGCGAGGCAACCGTGCGTCGTGGATCGTCGACTGGGAGCCCCCAACCCAACGAGGTACCATAGATGCTCTTCGGCAGTGTCTTTATTTTTTGTGGCAAGGTCCTCGGAGGCGTTGCCAAATCACCCCCCTACCCGACCTGGTAAAATCAAGACAGACTGATCAGTTGCAGTTGCGAAGCTACACCAGCGAGTTGTTTTTTTTTTGCTATGCATTTATTACAGTAGCGGTGGCTTAAAAATCTGGTTACTACTGATCACACTTGCTTCCGTCACGCTGAACAACGCCACGGGTCAATCATCGATGCCGCCGTCTTTCACGCTCAATATCAAAGGGAAGAACAGCTGAACTTCGTCGTTGTATGTTCTCTTGGCCGAGGTGAAAGCGCATATCGCTGTGTCTAAAAGTACGTCGGACGTACCCGCAAAATTTCTTAAAGATACGTCGGACGTACCCGCAATATTTCTTAAAGATACGTCGGACGTACCCGCAAAATTTCTTAAAGATACGTCGGACATACCTGCAAGATTTCTTAAAGATACGTCGGACGTACAGGTCCCAGAGTGGCTCGAAAGCGGCGTTGCTCGAAACTAGCGTGGTTATCTCGAACCATCGACGGCAAAACCATCACGCGTTTGCTGTGTATAAGCCAAGAATCTAATGATGCCTAACCTGAAGAAGAATGTATTTTTTTTCCTCGTGTTCTCTAGTTGGACCTTATTTGAAGGGGCGGTTAGAGCTTTCGCAGAGGTCAGAGATCGAATGCGGACCACTCCGGGTTCTCGCAAGAGGGAAACAAAATCATGCATGCATGTGCGACGCGAGTATCTTTGTTTTTTTCCCCCTCATATATTTCTGTTTAAAGCCCTAACCAGATGGACGCGAAATCACGCGTCGCGCGAGCGTCGGCGTCGTTCGGCGTCAACGCGCGGGCCCGCAGGAGACCGGCGAAGTCGCGCGCCAGTCGCTGCGTCGGCGGGCGTTGCTCGACACGTATGCCATCCTGTTGAAGTCGTTTATGAGCAGTTATTGTCGCTTCTTGAACTGCAATTATCAAGACTTTAGCTTTAGCAAAAAAAAAATCACTTGGCGCCTTTATTTATTGCTAAGTATGTTGGCGGGCAAATATTGAAATGTTGCGAAATGTATCTCGAGCCATACGGTCAAATCAGAACAAAATAAGATAGAATGATAAACGAAGACGCACCTCACACAACTGCTTTAGTTGCTACTTGATTTAACCTTCATGTTGCGTACCGACTGCACGTTCATGAATTCAAATTGTAAGCAAAACAAATTTCAGCGCTGCCTTGTACGGAGGTTACCGTCGAACGTCATTTGTAGGTTGAAAGGCAGGGTACAATGGCACCCTGCCTGTACCCTGTAAAAAAAAACTGATCAAACCCTCGCCACAAAAAAAAGAAAAAGAAAAAGAAAACGTCCTTGTTAGGATTTGAACCACGGACTTTCAAAACAGAAGCCCGGCTCTCAACTGCTCGACCACGCGAGGAGACTAGGAGGATTGAAGAATTCGGTGTACCAAGTACAGAGGCTGCCCACGAATAGTGTCGGGTGTGCTTTCTTTTGGCCGTATTTGAGAGATTTGAGCAGTGGTAACGCTTGCTTCTAGCGCACCGATCTTGGAGCCGAGGACAATAATGCTAGTGCTACAAGCGATGTAACCACAGCTCCCTTATTTGAGTCAAAAAAAGCTATCGCACAGCCACGGGAGCTACGAATGGAATGGAATGCGCCAGAATTCTGGCGTTGATAACGCTTGCTCGTCACGCACCGATCTTGCTGACAAGCCACGTTATGCTAATAATGGATGCGATCTAACCAGAGTGTCACGATTTAGACCCGCGTTCGTGAACCTGTGAGGGTAGGGGTACCCTCCAGCCGAGAGACGACATGCAGCGTGCTGGTGGTGACGGTGACTGACCCCCGAGCAGCCGTGCTCGGCGGTGTTTATTGCCTGGCCACACACAAGGTTGCCCACCGAGCCTGGTGGGGCCACTAAACTTAGCGGCCAACGAATATCCGGGATGGGGGGCGCCACACACTTGTCACACCCCTCACCCCCAAGTTTGTCCTACACAAACACAAAACAACACCTTTCCCCCCGGCGACTACCGGTCCGGAGGTCTCCGCAGTCTCGCACTCCGCCTGGGCACAGGTGTCGATGCAGGTGTGGCAGCCTTGGGTGCCACCTGTGTCACACTCGCCCCAGCTGTCAGCCTTCCCGGTGTCGAAGGACTTGCGCGTGGCGCCACAGTGGTGCGAGTAGCACCATCTCCTGGTGCTGTGCTGGCAGCGGTCGGTGAAGCTGGCTCCCCTTGAAGGAGTCCAGGCTGAGGCAGTGCAGTGGGCCCGTGGCCAGGCAGCGCGGCTGCGCCAGCACCTGGTCGGGCGCGTACGGGTCCCCGCACAGCATCAGCCACAGGTCCGGCCGGGGCCCCGCGACCGCGAGCAGCGCCTGGTAGATGTGCAGCCGGCCCGGCCGCTGCTCGATGCTCTCCACCAGCGCGCGCAGTGCCTGCTCCAGCCGCACGGGGTCCAGGCCGCTGCCGCCGCCATCCACGAAGGGGCACTGCAGGCTCTTGGCCCGGTTGATGCCCTCCTCGCGCAGGAAGTCCCCCTGGCCCGCAAACACCATGACCAGGGGCAGGCCGTGGAAGGGCAGCCGGTCCTCCTGCTCCAGGTTGGCCAGCAGGGCCTTCTCGAGGCTCTCGCGGATGTACTCCAATCCCGGCTGGCTGGCGTACACGCACAGGCAGCTGTGGGGCAGGGGCTCCGTGTGGAACGAGTTGTGTGGCAGGCCCACGTCGCCGTCGATGATCCATAAGTCCAGAGCGTACTGGGCCTTGGCGTCTAGCCGGAAACCCTGCGGGAGCACCTGCCGCATAGCCTGCGCTACCTGCAGGGCGCTGGCCCTGGCACCTAGCACCACCAGGTGCAGCAGGCGGCCGTTGGTGCCCAGCACCCCGCCGCCGTTGGTGCCGGCCTCTCGCCGATGTAGCAGCTGCTCGATGACGCCGTCCATGCAGTCGGGCTGGACGGGGCAGTGCTCCCTCTGGCACCTGAATGCTTGCCGCGGTGCCGGTGAACGTCCCCACCTCAGGCTGGAACAGGGCCTCGAACTTGTTCAGGAGGCCGGGGAAGTCTGCCACTGCATGCACTGCTTCCTGGTACTCCGGCAGCCTCACGCCCAATGCCTGGATCCAGTTCCGGCCCAGCAGCGTCGGTGACGGCCCCTTGGTCAGGTACAGGGGAAGGGTGGCCTCCCTGTCGCCAAGGCGGACGCTGACCTGGGCTTGACCCTCGACCTGGGCGAGCTGTCCGGAGTAGCTGCGCAGCATGACGCCCGACGCCTCGACGGCCACGCCAGGGAAGGTGCGCATGAAGGCTTTCCCGGCCATGACCGACACGCTGGCCCCTGTGTCCAGCTCCATGGAGATGGGGCGCCCGCAGACTTCGACGGTCAGCCAGTATGGTGGCACCGGCGGCTGCACTGTGGCCGCGTGCCCCATGTCGAAAATCTGCGGGTCTTCGGCCACGACGTGAAGCCTAGCCGCTGCACCCGAAGCTGCTGCCGCACGCCCCCGCTGCCTACCCTTGCGCCGACTCCCTCGGCCGTGGGCGGGCACGGAACCTGTGCTCGACGCCGGCTGCTGCTTCCATCCGTCCGCCGTCGTCCCCCCTCGGCACGCCCTAGCAATGTGCCCAGTTCTTCCGCACGCGAAGAACTCCGCTTGCGAGAACTGGCACTGGGAGGGGGTGTGGTCACCACCGCAGTGACTGCACCTGCCATGCCGTGCCGCCATCTTGTTGACCGCCGCCTCCGCCGACGGTGCGCCGGCCGCACGCATCTCGCCCGCGTCCTTGGCCGCAGCCTCCATCGCCAGCGCTGCCTTCACGGCGTCGTCCAGCGAGGGGTCGGGAAGCTCCAGGAGTCGCGTCTGCATGGCGGGGTCGTTGATGCCGCAGACGAAACGGTCCCGGAGCAGCGAGTCGAGCTGCTCCCCGAAGGCGCAGCCGCTCGCCAACCCTCGCAGCGCTGCGACGAACTGCCCGAGCGTCTCTCCGTCTCGGCGGCTCCGGTTATTGAAGCGAAAACGTTCCATTAACGTCGACGGAGCCGGGCTGTAGTGCGAGCGTAGCGTCGCGAGCAGCTCACCCAGCGACTTCTCGTGCGGCGTGGCCGGCTTGAGCAGGTTGAGCAGGAGAGCGAAGACGCGGGTCCCGGAGCTGGCCAGGAAGATGTCGCGCTGTTTTGCCTCGGGTGTGTCGTTCGCCCGGAAAAACACGCCGACTTGCTCTTCGTAGACCGGCCAGGCGGACCCTTCACCCTCGAACGGCTCGAGCGTGCCGTACAGCGGCATGGCGTAATGGCGGCTGGCTTGAGGGGGCGGTGTCTCGGCGCTCTCGGTGGCGGCGTTCACGGTGGCTTCGGCCGCTGCGCGGGCTTCTTCACTCGTCGCCAGTGTCACGATTTAGACCCGCGTTCGTGAACCTGTGAGGGTAGGGGTACCCTCCAGCCGAGAGACGACATGCAGCGTGCTGGTGGTGACGGTGACTGACCCCCGAGCAGCCGTGCTCGGCGGTGTTTATTGCCTGGCCACACACAAGGTTGCCCACCGAGCCTGGTGGGGTCACTGAACTTAGCGGCCAACGAATATCCGGGATGGGGGGCGCCACACACTTGTCACACAGAGCTCCCTCATTTAACTCACACGAAGCTATCGCAGATCCCCGATCTCCCCGATGAAAGCCGAACAAGACACAAATGGATGAGCGCTTGCGAACAGAAATAGCTTGCAATTTGTCTTAAGGCAACCGATTACCGTAACTTAAAAAGAAATTGATTGTTTTCTGCTGAAAGGAACGACCCCAAACCAGGCGAAGACGGACGCTGCCGCTCGCTTTCCGATGCTCTCTCGCGCTGCGTCGACGCCGATATCTGGCGCGCGTAGACATCGGCGTCGCTCGAGTTTCAGCTCGCGTTGCCATGCATTTCTGGCGACGCGACGTCGACGCGAGAAAACGTTGAACGTACGCTGCATGTTTGGGCCGAGTGAAACCGAATCCCCCGACGTACTCTAAAGTTCCGCGGATACGTCCGAAGTATCTTTAAAAAATCTTGCGGGTACATCCGAAGTATCTTTAAGAAATCTTGCGGGTACGTCCGACGTATCTATAAGAAATTTTGCGGGTACGTCCGACGTATCTTTAAGAAATGCTGCGGGTACGTCCGACGTACCTTTAGACACAGCGAGAACATATAGCTTAAATTACATTACATTGAGTTGGGCTGGGATTTTTTTACCATGATTTGAAGCACCCGTGGAAAAACAATCCGCATTTCACTTCATGTTCAAATTAATTTATTTTTCCTTACGTAGGATTAAACAATATCAGAATAATGTGTGATGTAATTCTAATTCACAAACAAATAACGCTTCATAGTATGGTCCGAGCAAAAAGAGTCAAGCATGTGTGTCATGCTGTTAACATTTTCACAGATGAATGATTTTTAGCCAATTATCTCCTGCCCCCTTCGGTCTATAAAGGGGCACCCCTTGCTGAGGAGGAAAAAAAGACCAACTGAAAATGTTTTAAAAGGGGCTTTAAACGTGTCGTGTTATTACGTGTTCAGTAGATTTAAACGTAACCGATATGTGGGAAGCATATAACTGTCCTATTTTGGAGAGAATTGTGTTATATGCAAGAGCATAACATGCAACTGTTCCGCTTCGATTTCGTGAGCGATTGAGCAAGTTTTTTTTTTTGCTTGGTACCAACACAAATTTTCCTAAAACGCCATTTTCATACATGGGAAAATTAAGTGAAAGGCGAGTGCTAAACCTGTACAATTTCTTATTCCGCGAAGTAGATCAGAACATGACTTGGAGGCACATCTTTAATACAGAATGCGCATCACCTTGGAACTTCAGCATTTCTTAGTTGTCTGATTGTGAAACTTGTCAGATGAAGTGGGTAATTGAAGTAAAAAAACATTTGCAGGTTACAGATTGCATATCTGGTTCTCAATAATATTCTCACAACAAAAATAATTCATAATGTTACCGTTTAACACGTTTGTGTTTCATAAAATTGTAATTTAAGTAAAAAAATATATTGCAGGTTAGTCATTGTATATCAAGCTTTAAATAATATTTTGAGAATTGAGATAATTTGTGATATTCTCTTTTTACAGGTTTGTGTTCCACAAGGAGTGAAGGTGTCAGCACAGAAGCTTGAACGAAACTGCCGGAAAGCATTCTACTACTGCTAAGCATTTGTAGATGTCAAAATTAGGAAGTCACAAAAGCAACTCAGCAGAACGACCCATTCCTCAACTGGCCAGTCTCGCCGACTGCTGTCATCAAGCTGCATGAGGTGCTCAACCACGGGCTCGACTGCGCCGATGGGCTTCGCCTTCTAAAACCCACATCGGACAAAAGTGCCGCATTCTTCCGCTACTTTCAAGATGATACGACCCCAGCAGCCGCACTAGCTCCTCATAAAACGAAGCTGGCAAGGCAGGAAGACGGTGAGGGCCTGCTCGCTAGCAGCGCTGTAAATCCCCAGTCAGCACCGTCTACCACTGGTTCTGCGGGTGGCGGAGAGGGCAGTATTGCGACGAAGGAGTGAGCCCCCTCACTAAGCTGGACAGAAGACCACCAAATCACGTTGAACATTGTAAGTAGCTATGCACCCCAGCACACTCCATATATTGCTACTTTTATGTGACCTGTGCCAACGTTTATGCAAACATGGTATCTCTCTCAGTTTAATTTTCAGCTTCAAGCAAGCTATCATGCAGTGTAGACGGAAAGGTATCGCAAAAACTCTGTTCTGCAGTGTTGAATTCTCTAATTCGGAAGAAAGGCAGCGATGAGCACATGCACAGCCACGGCGCACTTAAGTAGACTTGTCTGATGCACCTGTCCTAATGAAGATGGCACAGCCTGACTGTGAAAGCCTGTGCTTGTAAAACTACTGTTAAATTGTGGCCATTAGGCCCAGACGTTCTTATGTCTCAGTACATACCTTCGCTCTACTATTTTTGTTCCACTTAGAAGGAATAAATGGGCGTGTGGTATTCGCCACAACAGTGCAGCTCATAATATATCTTTATACGTGGCACAGCTAACAGCAGCCTGGCGTGGGAGCAATGCGCAATTTGAATCAAATTCAATGTGAAGTGAATTTTCACTATTCACAATTGAAAATAATTCATTTGCAGTAATCTTTTGCCATTTACATTCGAATATATGTAATTCGCGGTTGGTTTCTACTATTCGTATTTGAGAATATTCGATCTGATACACAGTCAGTTTTCACTATTCCTAACTGTTCACAGCATGTCTGGAGGGGGCATTCAGGAAGCTTGACTGGGAAAGCAAACACAGGACAACTCCCAAGAAGCCAGCACCAGCACACCCACAGGGCAAGGCCAACCGGTGGCAGCAGAGCCTGAACAGCAGCAGCTGCCTATGGATACCGAGCCACAGCTGGAGGCCCAGGGCTCAACTGGAAGCAATCAACAACGTGAGCTGTTGAGGTGTGGCTTGTGCTCGTGCATTTATTTTAGCAAAGCCTAATAATTGTGACCCTTACTCCAGTTACTGGACACCTAGGTAGCAACTAGACACCTGAACAAGATCTGTTTCTCAGCAACACACTCCACTTTTGGAAAGAGCTACCTATTTTATAACCACGTGCATACATTTTTTCAGGGGTCTCTTGTAGTAAAATTTATCTTTACGAAGGTACAATTGCAGGAGCTAAGTAGAAGAAGGCTACAGGATGCCAAAAAAGACACTCCAAAAATTAAGGCAATCCAACATGACTGCGTAGCATCATAGCAGAAGCAAGACGAACAAGTTTTTCCAATGCATGTAAAGGGGAGCAAGAATGAAGTAGTATTCATATGTCACAGCTAGTGTGAAATTTCGTATGCTGGCTGTCGTATGTCTTCCGAGGCCCTTTCTGACATAGGGAGGGTGCTAAGAGGAGGAGCAATAAACTTTCATTAAACAGCACTGTACTGGTGTTAGGGGCCCCCACCAGGTGGGACAGTCTTCAGCCCAGCTTAAAAGAAAAAGTGTTAAACAGACTCTGCCAGGATCCAATCTCATACCATTAGATACATAGTCAGTTGCACAGTGCAAGTTTTTGAGATGTAAAATTTTACATTCTGGTCTTAATGTTTTTTTCTGTGTGTTTCGCTGAATAGTCCTTGTATGCCACTGAGGCCCTGTGAATAAAAAGGTGCCTTGCGAAAGCGCTAGGTCAGGGGCTCTCAAGTAAGGCTTTGAGGAACCCTGGGATTTTGAAGAGGCATTGCTTGGGTTCTGTGAGACTAAAGTGGCCATGGTGTTGTGCTGCTGAGCCCAAGCACATGGGTTCGATACCGGCTGCGGTAGCAATTTTCCTTATAGAAGTGAAAAGCGAAAGCGTCTGTGTGTCGAGATTTCGGCGCACGTTAACTCTTCCTAGCTGTTCCTAGGTGACCAAAATTAAACCCCAGCTCTGTCCACTACAGCGCGCCTCATAAGCAAGGTGTAGTTTCGGTACTTTAAACCTCGCAGTCAATCAATCAATCAGTCATTATTATGTAACTGAACATGGCACTAAACAAAGCTTTTTCTTGTGTTTTATTTTAGTTCAATGAATGCATTAATGTTTGTGAAACTAATCTGTAAATACCTGCGTAGTATTCTCTGGTCCAAACTGCTTATCTAAGCTTGACGGGGGAAGGTGAGTTCTGTGAACATTTTTCTGCCCTAATGGGTTTCCCGGTAGGCCCATAGTTGAATACCTACGGAACACCCTTATTACTTCAGCAGTGCAAAAAAGACAATAGTAAAGATAGGAGATGCAACAAATTTTGAGTAAATCTGTGGTATATCCTGAGCAAATTTTTCGTAGGACACTGCGGAGCTGCAGAAGATCTACGAGGAGTGGTGGCGCCAGCCTTCTCTAGCTGCTGGCAACCCATATTATGCCACGGCCCTTCAGCAGCTGCTGCGGCAGATGCACAAGATCAGAAAGGAGCCCCAGGAAGGAGCCTGCCCATGAAGGCAGGCTTCACCAGCGCCCGGAGGTGCGGCTGTACCGTCAAGGTCCAGCCCACAAGCATTGCCAGGCGTCGCCCTGGGGTCAACCGGGGACCAGGTAGAGTGCCTGCTGGCCAAGAGCTCGGCTAGCAAGAAGGTCAAGCGGTCCTCACGCCCTGAACCTCAGCGTCAGAGATGGGGTGCCGCACGCCAAAGCTCTCGGACTACAGAAGGGACAGAAGGCACCTAATAGGGTGCCCCTTGTGTGGGCCTCTTCATTTAGGGTTATGTTTTCTCTGGAGGTGTGTGAATGGCACTACAAGTCGTAAATGAATAGTGAAAACTCACGGGAAATCAAATCCAATATTTTTAAATGCACATGTCTCGGCATTAAAGGCCAACTGCACTCAAATTTTTCTTTGTACAAATAAGCAGTGTAAGCTCTTAAAATCACCTTGGCGAAATCCTGAGCTTCGCAAGCACACTGCATACTAGGTACCATCGTTCAAAGTAGCTCCATGCAGACGACGTTTGCACCTGGCGGAGAGTTGCCGAAACAAGTTCCGAGCAGCCTGTGACGGAGGTTGGGGAACCTGTCCCGTGAAGCTCGCATTTCTCCGGCGACTTGCAGGGCACTCCGCCAGGTGCAGGGATGTGCTCGCCCGGGGTTTCTCTGCTACATTAGCGCGCTGTACCGCCGTCACCATCACATGTTTAAACTAACCGCATAGGCAGGCGTATCCGCCATTTTTTTCAATGTAAAAAAAAAAGAAAGAAACATGAGAAGCCTACAAACTATTCACGCGCTTGCGAATGTCTTGGTGTTAGCAAACCTCTTTTTACTTAAAAATAAAATTTTTACTCAAAGATAAAAATAGCGCGAAATGAGCACATGCCTTACATTTGTCATTCCTATTGCATTTACCACAGAAAAAAAAAGATATTTTATAACTTTTTGGCCGCTTGCATCCCGCGTCCAATATGGGCCATATTTGGGCTGGCCCAACGCCACCTCCATCCTTTAGACCTTTTCAAAAGTTTGACGACCTAAATAGAGTTGTTGTACACGCGGCTATAAACGCTTGTGTGACTTTTGCCTCACTCGCTAAGTGAGCCAAAATCAGCCTTTCTCTAAGTAACAAATACATCAGCACAAATATCGGCCGTCGTCTTCGTCAAGTGCGAAAACTAACAAAACTTCTCCTCTCCTAAATAATAGACTAGATTTTTAAAAGTTCAATTCCCAAGTGAAGTATTTACTTTGAGCGTTAGATTTAGTTTATTTGAAAGTAAAATGTTTTCAGCAGCACCTGTCTCTGGTTAAAGTAAAAAACAGTGGCAGATAGGAAATGTTTTCGTGCTTTAGTGCATCATTTAGCTGTGGAAGCTGGCTTATCGTTTTAGATCCGTTTTATAATTCGTTTCCCGATGGGCAGCAAGGCAAAAAATACTGGGTTGATATTCACGAAGCTGTTTGCACATAATGTATGGTAAAAATAGTGATCGATCGCAGCCCGCGTGCGGTTTGTTCCCTTCAAAGAGAGAGATGTGATAGCTGAAGCGTCGGCTAAAACAAAAGCTCCCTTTCGAAATCGTACGGGCAAGTAGCGTTGTAAATCAGGGTCCGCTTTTTTAGTAAAATATGCTGTTGGGCTAGTTGGTTCATTGCTTAAGGAAAATCGAGCGGTACAAACGAGGACAGAAAAAACGAAGAACGACGAGACGGATGCGCTACTAACAACTGATTTATTCCAAGGAAAGACAGCGATATAAGTAGCTTGTCTACAAACGCACAAACATACACAAAGGATAATAGATCTGAAAAAGATACTATAAAAACAAAATAGCCACAGCGGAAGACAACAATCACACCTTTTTATCGCATGTTGTCTAGGCTCCGGTACTCCTTCGAAAACAGGGATAGCGATGCTTCACTGATACAGCCTGCGCTGTTTTTTTTTTGGATAAAATACGCTTCGCGCAGTTCTTGCGCCACGGTGTCACGACTCTTTCCGATAATGATTGTCTCTGTCAGTCTCGGAAGGCATCCTTTGCCACACTCGCGGCAGTGATGAGGCAAATGCGACCCGGTGCCATTCTTCATGGAAAGATCCTGAGGCGGTCATTTACGCATCGGCTGGTTTGTCTGATGTACACCTTACCGCAGAAGCAGTCATCGAAGTATCTCAGGAACACCTTGGGTATCGGCTAAAATAATTCCAATGCCTGGTTTTAAATTGCTTCCATTGTAATATTTGCAGTCGTGACTGAAATAGATGCTCCCATAGCGGTACCGAAAACTTGTCTGTAGAATTCGCTTTTGTGCGAGAAGCAAGTGTTAGACAGGCAAAACCGTAGCAAGGTGCAGAGCTCAGTGACATCGAACGGCGTGCGATACACTAATGTCATGTCCTTGTGGAGGAACTGCCTGGAAGTGGAGCCCTTGCTCGTGTGTTCAGAAAACGTGGTGTGCAGATCACGCATGTGCAAGCAAGCAAGCTCAAGGGTGACGTGCTTAACATAAAGGATCCTCCCTCAGCAACGTTTCCCTGGTGTGGTCTACAAAATCCCATGCGCCGACTGCGAATCGGTATACATTGGTGAAAGCGGAAATTTCTGCCGGCGTCTTAAACAGCACAAAAATGACGTCACCAAGGGCCACACCGTGACGAATGCACTTGCAGAGCATGCCGAGAAGATGGGCCACAAGATAGAGTGGGACCACGCGCGCATCATAGCCACGGAGTGGAGTGGATAAACTCTATTAAGACGAGCTTCAGGTGCCCGCCAGGTGGGGGGCCTCCTGTAGTCCTGGAAGCCCTGGTCCGCACTGGCTGACCTAGCCCTCTCCACCAGGATACGCTGGACTGAGAGGTCGGAGCTGGCCAGCTGGTCCGCCCACTGCTCGCACGTTGGGCGAGGATTAGGGGTAAGAGATGGGGTTTTCTGACACTCCCATACCATGTGGTACAGGGTGCCTGGTTGGGGACAGAAATTACACGTTGAGTAGTAGAGGGTGGGGTACATGGCATGGAGGAAAGGCAGTCGCCTGTGCTCTGGATAAATGGAGATATGGTGGCGGGAAGCGTCGTCGTTCGTGGCGGTAATGGGCGAGGATGTCCGCGTATGAATTCAGAGTGGCGGGCTTGGGAGAGCGAAGGGGCTGCGTGACTTCGCCTTCTTGAGAAACGGCGCGGTGTGTATGAACGCGGGCAGCGGCGTGTGCCACCTCGTTCCCCTCGAAGGACTCATGTCCGGGGGTCCAGATGATGTGCATTTCCGGGAGCTCGTGCACACTTTGGAGAATTTTTAAGGCCGTGGGTGTTATTCGACCTAGCAGGAAGTTGCGGCAGGCGGATTATAGTGAAGTAGTCGTTTCCAGTGGTGGCGGCTAGAGCGATGGCAAGTCCTTCTGCTGCCTCAATAGATGTCGTGTGTACTGTAGCGGCCGTCAGTTCTGCACTGTTGGCTCCGGTAACACTCACGACATGTTCCGGTTGTTGGTGGTATGGAGAGGCATCCGTGTTACGAGTACAGGGAGAGTTGGGGAAGCGTTTTCTAAGGGCTCGTATCCGGGCTTCTCGGCGTGCCTTGTTATAGATGGGGTGCATATTTCTGGGAATGGGTGCGATTGTGATGTACTGTCGGATGGTTAGAGGGATGCGTTGCCTCTGTTCGCATTTTGGGGGAGGCCTGTAGCCGAGCCGGGTAAGTGTAGCCCTGCCGGTTGGCGTGAGCTTAAGTCGCGTGAATTGGGAGATGCGACGAGCTTCTTCCAGTTCCTCCCATGTATTATGGACGCCGAGCTGTAGAAGTTTTCTTGTTGCTATTTTTGGAGGCAGTCCAAGGGCGGCCTCGTAGGCCTGGCGTATGGCGATGTTTAGCTTTTCTTTCTCTGCGGGTTTCAGGGCCAAATACGGTGGCGTAACCTGGCTAATAAGGAGGGCGTGAATGATGCGCAGGGTGTCAGCTTCTTGTAGCCCAAGTCGCTGATGGGAGATCCTGCGGATGAGATGAATGAGCTGGTCAAGAGTCCGTTGCAAGGGAGGATACTCTGAGCACCTGAGCCATCTTTTGGTGTGGCTAGGCCTAATATGCGTAGGTGTGGGACATTGGGGACGCGTGGCTCATTAATGGTAAGTTCTGGATCTGGTATGGGATCTGGACGCTTCTTATATGTCCTTTTGCACAGGGTTAGAAGGGCAGATTTTTCGGGGGCACAATCGAGTCCTCGGGCTTTCAGGTATTGTTGGGTGACCTGAATGGCTGCTTGAAGTGCATCTTGCTGGTCGCCTGGAGATCCAGTGGGGACCCAGAGCGTTAGGTCGTCCGCGTATATTGCGTGGCGAAGATTCGGGATGGCTTTTAGTAGGGGTGGCAAGTCTTTCATTATGAGGTTGATTAGTATTTGGGATACTACCAACCCCTGCGGAGTGCCCTTTGGCAGGGTTTTAAATGCGTCGGATCGACGGTGCCCGATGCCCACTGTTTCTGTGTGCTGGGTCAGAAAGGAGACAAAGTATTGGAATGTGCGCTCGCCACAGTTTGTAGATGCGAGGCCTTGAAGGATGGCTTGGTGAGAAACGTTGTCGAATGCCCCCTTAATGTCAAGGGCCAAGATGGACCGCTTGCTGTGGCTATTAAAGTCGTCCAGCACTTCCTCCTTAAGCTGAAGTAGTATGTCTTGGGTTGACAGATGTGGGCGGAAGCCCTACATCGTGTCAGGGAAGTAGCCGTTGTCTTCAACGTGGGGCGAGAGCGGGTTGTAAACCAGATGTTCAAACAATTTGCCGACACATGAGGTCAGAGAAATAGGCCTCAGATTCTTGGGGTTCAAGGGTTTGCCGGGCTTGGGGATGAAAGTGACGTCTGCGTGCTTCCACTGTGGGGGCAAGGAACCCGCCAGCCAGCACTCATTGATGTAGACTAGAAGATTTTCTAGGACGGCATGGTCGAGGTTTCGCAATAATTTGTTAGGGATTTTGTCTCGACCCAGAGTGGTGTTTCGGGTGAGGTTGTACGCTGCCGCCTCGATTTCAGCAATGGAGAACGGCTCGTCCATTTTGGGATTCGGATCGGCTGTGTAGTCAGGTGCCCGGGTGGGTTGGACGTGAGGTGGGGGCGCCAAGGCTTGCTTAATAAGTTCGTCCAACAAGTCTTCTTCTGTGCCCGGGTAATTGTGGATTAATCGGCGAAGCTGGTCTGCTGCGACCGCCTTATATTCACCGGGGCCCATTAGGGAACGGAGCAGGTACCATGTGCGGCGGGTTCCCAGCGTTCCTTGCAGCTTGTTGCAGAACTGCGTCCAGTTGTGCTGGCTCAGCTCACGGGCGTACACTTCAGCTTCTGCCGTAATTGCCGCAATGCGGATCTTCAGCTTGCGGTTCGTCTTGTTCTTTTTCCACCGCCTGATTAGCCCTCTACGGGCGTCCCAGAGGTGGAGGAGATGGGCATCGATGGCTGGATTATCCTGCGTAAAGGAAAGTTCCTTGGCGTGTTTTCTTGCCTCTTGAATGAGCTTGGTAGTCCATTCCTCAAGACTGCTATCCGATCAGCGGGGGTGATTTCTCGGAAGTTCTTCCAATTTGTTATGCACGCAGTGCCACTTTTTTGGCTGCTCGCTCTTTGATGGGAGATTTGTGACTGAATTATGTAGTGGTCGCTGGGAAAGAATTTCGCAACGAGGCTCAATCTTGAATCGCTAATAATTCAGACAACAAGCAACACAATCAACAGATCATCTGGCGCTCTAAACCATGTGTACTCCCGTACATTACGTCATGCGCTCAACGCTACTTAGGAGCCTGCTGCTAAGCCATCAATCCATTATGAACAAGGCATCTATACGGATCCCGAAACGTCAATTTTGTTGCAACATTTATACAAATGCCTTTACCTGACCACATGGCATTCCGTCGAACTCTCGACAAAGACAGAGATTGGCTTATAGGTTTATAGATGACGCAGCTACACTCTCACACCTTCCGGCAGTGCTACTTGGGAATGCCACATCAAAGGGAACATTAAGGCGTCTCTCGCAGCAGAGCGCACATGCAGCAAGCTACTCTGTGAAGCACAGCTCAATGGGTAGGCCACGCATCACACATAAAACAGCAACTGTATGTCACAGCTTTGCTTGTTAATCATCTGTACAGACTGTGTAGGTGAATTTTTTTGCCAATGCACTTAGTGAGAGATGTTGCTGTGCTTTGTTTGTGTGGGTGCTGCTACAATTGCTGAAGTTGTTAATGTGAGTGTACCGAGTGATAGGAGTATGCATATGACTGAAGTTGTGTTTTTATGGTTCGCATAATGCCACCTTTTTAAGGCTAGGACGCAGGCTCCTGCTTGTGATTCTTGATTTTGATTTTTTGTACTTGCATATCTTTGTGGTGCAAACAAATAAACTTTGTTGCAAGTCAAGCACTTGTCGTGTCCTTCTTTCTAGCCTGTGGGCAGCAGAAATGCCACAAGCTGTAATATGCGCAGAATGTAGCTCACTCATTTCAAGCACGAAGAACTACACTGAACTTTTTCATGTTTCGACACTTTTTGCACCTCAAAGGTTGCAACTATGCTTAAAAAGAGAGAAAGAGGAAGTAAATATATTGGGATGCAAAAGAGACATAGCACAGGAGCATAGTTCAGCACAACTGCCCAGGAGAGACCTAATGGATTTACGGTACAATACAGACGCCTTAAGAGACACTAAAGTGCAAAAGCAAGTTGGCCAGCATCAGTAATAAAAGTGTTGTGAATACAAATAATATGCCACTTGCAGCAGCAGTACTTTATTAGTGCATGAAAATTCCCAAAGTGGCGTGAAAACAGGCACGGCTGCCCCATATATTGTTCTGCACGACAACTTGTGACATTACTAATTGCGGATGTCAAGACAAGACTGGTGGAACTAGTCAAAGCGTTCTTCTGAAGCAAACACTCATGCAGGGATATGAATGTGTGCGAGAACTTTTCCTGGTCTTGTGCTTTTTAAAAGACAAAAACCTCATCTAGCAAACATAAAATATGACGCCTCATCCCAGGCTTTGTTGCAGTGTTGATTTCATCAGAATGTTTTGCCTTGCCTACAAGCACAGCCACAAAAATGCATGCATGTGGGTGCACTGCACCTAGCTAGTGACTTAGCGCATACAGATAAAGCAGCTAGTGACAGCAGGGTATTATGAGCACAATCAGCAGGAAACAAGACGGCTGTGAAATGCTTTGATCAATGGCGCAGGCATGTTCGCGTAGCAGCTTTTCCTAGGTGGTGCCACTGCGGGCGTTCCTAGGGAAGCTTTGCCGATGTCATAATGCCCTGCCAGCAAAGAGATGGGGCTGGGTGGCCTATTTTGCTGTACGCCGCCACACCAAGATAGCATTGGGTAGAATGTAACAGAATGACCGAACTTAACTTTGAAAAGTGAAGGGCAATCAGAAAAGTTTTTAAGAAGGCGGTAACAACTGAATAGTCGGGCTTGGCTTGCTCTGGGCGCTTTGTGACGTGCCCTGATATGTTTCCAAAAAGCGAAAGTGAAAAAGCCAGTTAGATGAATAAAAGAAAAGGCTTTGAAAAATTGTGGTTTTTCTGGCAGACCAACTTTTACAGCCAGTTCAGCACTGTTAGCTGGCCTGCAGCAACACATGCATGTACACTTCACTCTTAAAAGAGTGCCTCGTGCGCAAATTCAGCGTACAGCAGACCAATTGCAAAGCGTGGGCGTTAGCAAGTTTGTCACAGAGCCTTTGATGGGATGACTATTGCATTATAATGACCAGTTTCCCAAATATGCTTCCAGAAGTGAGCATTTTTAAGCAATTCTGCTCTCACCATGTGAACTGCACGACAGGTGAAAACAATGGCCACCGTGGCTGTACCCAAAGAAAACGGGGGGCGAAATATGATTAAGCACCGGACAACACATTTAGCAACGGAAGCATACCAAAGGCCACAATGAAGACATGAGGAAACGTAGAGCGCTGAAGTTTGCAAGACGACCACAGAATAAAGGGACAAACGAAACGGTTGGTGTGATTCGTTCGCTCCTTTATTCTGTGGTCGTCTTTTAAACTTCAGCATTCTGCTTTTCCTCATGTCTTCATACCAACTAGCCCAACACCCAAGCTTTACTGAATAACACAATTAAAGGTCATCCTGCCTGATGGAGGCAACGCATGTGAGCAATAGTAAATCACTGAAGGACTCTGGCCAGTTATCATTCCGCCTGGCGAAACTTTAGGGAGTTCGAATTGCCGTCTCGTCAGCGCGGAACGCTAGAAAAAAATATATCTGAAGCAACACGGTTGTCTGCACTATCGCAGAAACAATCAGGGCAATTTTCGGGCCAAAGGTGAAGGTGATTCCATGTAGGGATGTAGGGTAAACGGTGCAGATTCACGTTTGACAAACAGCCGTTCCAACCACGCGGCGATTTGCGAATGGCCGAGGGTGTGAAACAGAGCAATAGTAAATCACTGAAGGACTCTGGCCAGTTATCATTCCGCCTGACGAAACTTTAGGGAGTTCAAATTGCCCTCTCGTCAGCACGGAACGCTAGAAAAAAGATATATCTGAAGCAACACGGTTGTCTGCACTATCGCAGAAACAATCAGGGCAATTTTCGCGCCAAAGGTTAAGCTGATTCCATGTAGGGATGTAGGGTAAACGCTGCAGATCCGCGTTTGACAAACATCCGTTCCAACCACGCGGCGATTTGCGAACGGCCGAGCGCGTGAAACAGAGCAATAGTAAATCACTGAAGGACTCTGGCCAGTTATCATTCCGCCTGACGAAACTTTAGGGTGTTCCAATTGCCGTCTCGTCAGCACGGAACTCTAGAAAAAAATATATCTGAAGCAACACGGTTGTCTGCACTATCGCAGAAACAATCAGGGCAATTTTCGCGCCAAAGGTTAAGCTGATTCCATGTAGGGATGTAGGGTAAACGGTGCAGATCCGCGTTTGACAAACATCCGTTCCAACCACGCGGCGATTTGCGAACGGCCGAGGGTGTGAAACAGAGCAATAGTAAATCACTGAAGGACTCTGGCCAGTTATCATTCCGCCTGACGAAACTTTAGGGAGTTCGAATTGCCGTCTCGTCAGCACGGAACGCTAGAAAAAAAATATATCTGAAGCAACACACTTGTCTGCACTATCGCAGAAACAATCAGGGCAATTTTCGCGCCAAAGGTTAAGCTGATTCCATGTAGGGATGTAGGGTAAACGGTGCAGATCCGCGTTTGACAAACATCCGTTCCAACCACGCGGCGATTTGCGAACGGCCGAGGGTGTGAAACAGAGCAATAGTAAATCACTGAAGGACTCTGGCCAGTTATCATTCCGCCTGACGAAACTTTAGGGTGTTCCAATTGCCGTCTCGTCAGCACGGAACGCTAGAAAAAAATATATCTGAAGCAACACGGTTGTCTGCACTATCGCAGAAACAATCAGGGCAATTTTCGCCCAAAGGTTAAGCTGATTCCATGTAGGGATGTAGGGTAAACGGTGCAGATCCGCGTTTGACAAACATCCGTTCCAACCACGCGGCGATTTGCGAACGGCCGAGGGTGTGAAACAGAGCAATAGTAAATCACTGAAGGACTCTCGCCAGTTATCATTCCGCCTGACGAAACTTTAGGGAGTTCGAATTGCCGTCTCGTCAGCACGGAACGCTAGAAAAAAATATATCTGAAGCAACACGGTTGTCTGCACTATCGCAGAAACAATCAGGGCAATTTTCGGGCCAAAGGTTAAGCTGATTCCATGTAGGGATGTAGGGTAAACGGTGCAGATTCACGTTTGACAAACAGCCGTTCCAACCACGCGGCGATTTGCGAACGGCCGAGGGTGTGAAACAGAGCAATAGTAAATCACTGAAGGACTCTGGCCAGTTATCATTCCGCCTGACAAAACTTTAGGGAGTTCCAATTGCCGTCTAGTCAGCACGGAACGCTAGAAAAAAAATATATCTGAAGCAACACGGTTGTCTGCACTATCGCAGAAACAATCAGGGCAATTTTCGCGCCAAAGGTTAAGCTGATTCCATGTAGGGATGTAGGGTAAACGGTGCAGATCCGCGTTTGACAAACATCCGTTCCAACCACGCGGCGATTTGCGAACGGCCGAGGGCGTGAAACAGAGCAATGGTAAATCACTGAAGGACTCTGGACAGTTATCATTCCGCCTGACGAAACTTTAGGGAGTTCCAATTGCCGTCTCGTCAGCACGGAACGCTAGAAAAAAAATATATCTGAAGCAACACGGTTGTCTGCACTATCGCAGAAGCAATCAGGGCAATTTTCGGGTCAAAGGTTAAGCTGATTCCATGTAGGGATGTAGGGTAAACGGTGCAGATTCACGTTTAACAAACAGCCGTTCCAACCACGCGGCGATTTGCGAACGGCCGAGGGCGTGAAACAGAGCAATAGTAAATCCCTGAAGGACTCTGGCCAGTTATCATTCCGCCTGACGAAACTTTAGGGAGTTCCAATTGCCGTCTCGTCAGCACGGAACGCTAGAAAAAAATATATATCTGAAGCAACACGGTTGTCTGCACTATCGCAGAAGCAATCACGGCAATTTTCGGGTCAAAGGTTAAGCTGATTCCATGTAGGGATGCAGGGTAAACGGTGCAGATCCGCGTTTGACAAACATCCGTTCCAACCACGCGGCGATTTGCGAACTGCCGAGGGTGTGAAACAGAGCAATAGTAAATCACTGAAGGACTCTGGCAGTTATCATTCCGCCTGACGAAACTTTAGGGTGTTCCAATTGCCGTCTCGTCAGCACGGAACGCTAGAAAAAAATATATCTGAAGCAACACGGTTGTCTGCACTATCGCAGAAACAATCAGGGCAATTTTCGCCCAAAGGTTAAGCTGATTCCATGTAGGGAGTTAGGGTAAACGGTGCAGATCCGCGTTTGACAAACATCCGTTCCAACCACGCGGCGATTTGCGAACGGCCGAGGGTGTGAAACAGAGCAATAGTAAATCACTGAAGGACTCTGGCCAGTTATCATTCCGCCTGACGAAACTTTAGGGAGTTCGAATTGCCGTCTCGTCAGCACGGAACGCTAGAAAAAAATATATCTGAAGCAACACGGTTGTCTGCACTATCGCAGAAACAATCAGGGCAATTTTCGGGCCAAAGGTTAAGCTGATTCCATGTAGGGATGTAGGGTAAACGGTGCAGATTCACGTTTGACAAACAGCCGTTCCAACCACGCGGCGATTTGCGAACGGCCGAGGGTGTGAAACAGAGCAATAGTAAATCACTGAAGGACTCTGGCCAGTTATCATTCCGCCTGACAAAACTTTAGGGAGTTCCAATTGCCGTCTAGTCAGCACGGAACGCTAGAAAAAAATATATCTGAAGCAACACGGTTGTCTGCACTATCGCAGAAACAATCAGGGCAATTTTCGCGCCAAAGGTTAAGCTGATTCCATGTAGGGATGTAGGGTAAACGGTGCAGACCCGCGTTTGACAAACAGCCGTTCCAACCACGCGGCGATTTGCGAACGGCCGAGGGCGTGAAACAGAGCAATGGTAAATCACTGAAGGACTCTGGACAGTTATCATTCCGCCTGACGAAACTTTAGGGAGTTCCAATTGCCGTCTCGTCAGCACGGAACGCTAGAAAAAAATATATATCTGAAGCAACACGGTTGTCTGCACTATCGCAGAAGCAATCAGGGCAATTTTCGGGTCAAAGGTTAAGCTGATTCCATGTAGGGATGTAGGGTAAACGGTGCAGACCCGCGTTTGACAAACAGCCGTTCCAACCACGCGGCGATTTGCGAACGGCCGAGGGCGTGAAACAGAGCAATGGTAAATCACTGAAGGACTCTGGACAGTTATCATTCCGCCTGACGAAACTTTAGGGAGTTCCAATTGCCGTCTCGTCAGCATGGAACGCTAGAAAAAAAATATATCTGAAGCAACACGGTTGTCTGCACTATCGCAGAAGCAATCAGGGCAATTTTCGGGTCAAAGGTTAAGCTGATTCCATGTAGGGATGTAGGGTAAACGGTGCAGACCCGCGTTTGACAAACAGCCGTTCCAACCACGCGGCGATTTGCGAACGGCCGAGGGCGTGAAACAGAGCAATGGTAAATCACTGAAGGACTCTGGACAGTTATCATTCCGCCTGACGAAACTTTAGGGAGTTCCAATTGCCGTCTCGTCAGCACGGAACGCTAGAAAAAAATATATATCTGAAGCAACACGGTTGTCTGCACTATCGCAGAAGCAATCAGGGCAATTTTCGGGTCAAAGGTTAAGCTGATTCCATGTAGGGATGTAGGGTAAACGGTGCAGACCCGCGTTTGACAAACAGCCGTTCCAACCACGCGGCGATTTGCGAACGGCCGAGGGCGTGAAACAGAGCAATGGTAAATCACTGAAGGACTCTGGACAGTTATCATTCCGCCTGACGAAACTTTAGGGAGTTCCAATTGCCGTCTCGTCAGCACGGAACGCTAGAAAAAAAATATATCTGAAGCAACACGGTTGTCTGCACTATCGCAGAAGCAATCAGGGCAATTTTCGGGTCAAAGGTTAAGCTGATTCCATGTAGGGATGTAGGGTAAACGGTGCAGATTCACGTTTGACAAACAGCCGTTCCAACCACGCGGCGATTTGCGAACGGCCGAGGGCGTGAAACAGAGCAATAGTAAATCCCTGAAGGACTCTGGCCAGTTATCATTCCGCCTGACGAAACTTTAGGGAGTTCCAATTGCCGTCTCGTCAGCACGGAACGCTAGAAAAAAGCATATATCTGAAGCAACACGGTTGTCTGCACTATCGCAGAAACAATCAGGGCAATTTTCGGGCCAAAGGTTAAGCTGATTCCATGTAGGGATGTAGGGTAAACGGTGCTGATCCACGTTTGACAAACAGCCGTTCCAACCACGCGGCGATTTGCGAACGGCCGAGGGCGTGAAACAGAGCAATAGTAAATCACTGAAGGACTCTGGCCAGTTATCATTCCGCCTGACGAAACTTTAGGGAGTTCCAATTGCCGTCTCGTCAGCACGGAACGCTAGAAAAAAATATATCTGAAGCAACACGGTTGTCTGCACTATCGCAGAAACAATCAGGGCAATTTTCGGGCCAAAGGTTAAGCTGATTCTATGTAGGGATGTAGGGTAAACGGTGCAGATTCACGTTTGACAAACAGCCGTTCCAACCACGCGGCGATTTGCGAACGGCCGAGGGCGTGAAACAGAGCAATAGTAAATCACTGAAGGACTCTGGCCAGTTATCATTCCGCCTGACGAAACTTTAGGGAGTTCCAATTGCCGTCTCGTCAGCACGGAACGCTAGAAAAAAATATATCTGAAGCAACACGGTTGTCTGCACTATCGCAGAAACAATCAGGGCAATTTTCGGGTCAAAGGTTAAGCTGATTCCATGTAGGGATGTAGGGTAAACGGTGCAGATTCACGTTTGACAAACAGCCGTTCCAACCACGCGGCGATTTGCGAACGGCCGAGGGCGTGAAACAGAGCAATAGTAAATCCCTGAAGGACTCTGGCCAGTTATCATTCCGCCTGACGAAACCTTAGGGAGTTCGAATTGCCGTCTCGTCAGCACGGAACGCTAGAAAAAAAATATATCTGAAGCAACACGGTTGTCTGCACTATCGCAGAAACAATGAGGGCAATTTTCGGGCCAAAGGTTAAGCTGATTCCATGTAGGGATGTAGGGTAAACGGTGCAGATTCACGTTTGACAAACAGCCGTTCCAACCACGCGGCGATTTGCGAACGGCCGAGGGCGTGAAACAGAGCAATAGTAAATCACTGAAGGACTCTGGCCAGTTATCGTTCCGCCTGACGAAACTTTAGGGAGTTCCAATTGCCGTCTCGTCAGCACGGAACGCTAGAAAAAATATATATCTGAAGCAACACGGTTGTCTGCACTATCGCAGAAACAATCAGGGCAATTTTCGGGCCAAAGGTTAAGCTGATTCCATGTAGGGATGTAGGGTAAACGGTGCAGATTCACGTTTGACAAACAGCCGTTCCAACCACGCGGCGATTTGCGAACGGCCGAGGGCGTGAAACAGAGCAATAGTAAATCACTGAAGGACTCTGGCCAGTTATCATTCCTCCTGACCACGGTGTAAGGTATACTTTTAGGTGTGGACACAGCAGCCCAAAAATCTGTCAAATAGAGTTGGTGGTGCCGTAGCGCCGCGCGTGGACCTTTGATTGAAATGACATCTGGTGGCAGAACTCTTAACTGAGCTTCGAAGCGACCGAGGCTTCAAGTGACTTCAACAACGACTCTCCAAAGCCAGGTGGTTCGCAGGCACTAGCGGCATGCGTATAAAACAACATTGTTTGAGCTCACCTGGTGAGCTCACACAACGCGATCTTAACGAGCAATTTATTTCATTGTTTAAACAGCTGCGAGATTTCGGGCGTCAGACGCGTGCGCAGCTCCTGAGAACATTAGACGCCGGCGGTGAGTTTGACACCATTGATTCGTCTCCGCTGCTTCGTGAATGAACTTACCCCACCAGTTGTGCAACGTCATTTACGACGAAGAAACATCGGCGTACTCGCCGCCAGTTTAATCCATTTCACAAACTGCCTACTTTCCTTGTATGTCGGGGCGTTGTTCCGTCAGCGGACGCTTTATTTTGCCGCTGCTTGTACGGAGTAGCTTGGGCTGCTGTAGCCAACGGTAAAGTCGACGGCACTGCATTGTTTGCGAGCGCGCACCTCTTCGACATTCAGTAGTACATACCCTCAAAGCACCAGAAAGAACCCTTTCGCGCAACCGCACTCTCAGAAAAATGCTGACCGCAAGTAGCATCATGTTCTGCTCAGGATGGCTGCAGAGCACGCATTCATTCCTTTAGGATCGCCAGCAACGTTAAGTACTGTCACGTTTTCTTGCCATCCGCTGCAGTACGTACTCAATAAAACATTTGCACCCCATTTTTTTCTTTGCACAATCAGAAAAAGGCCAGCATAAAATCTCATTTGTGTGAGCGCTCAACGGATACGGCGGCACACATTCCCTTCCGTTTAGTGTTTTATACCTTCTTATGATTGTTACCGACTCAAAACACATGCTTAGAGCACGTTGAAACACTGTGGCGAGCGCAAAAGCTTTCGCACGGCTGCTTCAAATTATCGTCTGCACCCCCGGCCGGCGAAACCAACCAAGCTACGGCGAGCAGAAATCGAGCAGACGACCGGTTACGGAAGCTGCCGAGAAGGCCCAACAAGGAGCCGAAGGGATCCGAACACGTCCGAGTGGGCGGCGCTCGGGCACCTTCTTTTCTCTGCCGCTGGAGGGCGCTGCAATTAACGGTCTCAGCTGCGCCAGTTTTGCGACTTTATGAAAACGAAGAGCACACGTTCGTTTTGTAAACTGTGTCCTCACCTAATAATATATCTTACACCATGCTCCTGACGAAACTATAGGGAGTTCGAATTGCCGTCTCGTCAGCACGGAACGCTAGAAAAAAAATATATCTGAAGCTACACGGTTGTCTGCACTATCGCAGAAACAATCAGGGCAATTTTCGGGCCAAAGGTTAAGCTGATTCCATGTAGGGATGTAGAGTAAACGGTGCAGATCCACGTTTGACAAACAGCCGTTCCAACCACGCGGCGATTTGCGAACGGCCGAGGGCGTGAAACAGAGCAATAGTAAATAACTGAAGGACTCTGGCCAGTTATCATTCCGCCTGACGAAACTTTAGGGAGTTCCAATTGCCGTCTCGTCAGAACGGAACGCTAGAAAAAAAATATATCTGAAGCAACACGGTTGTCTGCACTATCGCATAAACAATCAGGGCAATTTTCGGGCCAAAGGTTAAGCTGATTCCATGTAGGGATGTAGGGTAAACGGTGCAGATTCACGTTTGACAAACAGCCGTTCCAACCACGCGGCGATTTGTGAACGGCCGAGGGCGTGAAACAGAGCAATAGTAAATCACTGAAGGACTCTGGCCAGTTATCGTTCCGCCTGACGAAACTTTAGGGAGTTCCAATTGCCGTCTCGTCAGCACGGAACGCTAGAAAAAAAATATATCTGAAGCAACACGGTTGTCTGCACTATCGCAGAAACAATCAGGGCAATTTTCGGGCCAAAGGTTAAGCTGATTCCATGTAGGGATGTAGGGTAAACGGTGCAGATCCACGTTTGACAAACAGCCGTTCCAACCACGCGGCGATTTGCGAACGGCCGAGGTCGTGAAACAGAGCAATAGTAAATCACTGAAGGACTCTGGCCAGTTATCATTCCGCCTGACAAAACTTTAGGGAGTTCCAATTGCCGTCTCGTCAGCACGGAACGCTAGAAAAAAATATATCTGAAGCAACACGGTTGTCTGCACTATCGCAGAAACAATCAGGGCAATTTTCGGGCCAAAGGTTAAGGTGATTCCATGTAGGGATGTAGGGTAAACGGTGCAGATTCACGTTTGACAAACAGCCGTTCCAACCACGCGGCGATTTGCGAACGGCCGAGGCCGTGAAACAGAGCAATAGTAAATCACTGAAGGACTCTGGCCAGTTATCATTCCGCCTGACGAAACTTTAGGGAGTTCGAATTGCCGTCTCGTCAGCACGGAACGCTAGAAAAAAAATATATCTGAAGCAACACGGTTGTCTGCACTATCGCAGAAACAATCAGGGCAATTTTCGGGCCAAAGGTTAAGGTGATTCCATGTAGGGATGTAGGGTAAATGGTGCAGATCCACGTTTGACAAACAGCCGTTCCAACCACGCGGCGATTTGCGAACGGCCGAGGGCGTGAAACAGAGCAATAGTAAATCACTGAAGGACTCTGGCCAGTTATCATTCCGCCTGACGAAACTTTAGGGAGTTCGAATTGCCGTCTCGTCAGCACGGAACGCTAGAAAAAAAATATATCTGAAGCAACACGGTTGTCTGCACTATCGCAGAAACAATCAGGGCAATTTTCTGGCCAAAGGTTAAGCTGATTCCATGTAGGGATGTAGGGTAAACGGTGCAGATCCACGTTTGACAAACAGCCGTTCCAACCACGCGGCGATTTGCGAACGGCCGAGGGCGTGAAACAGAGCAATAGTAAATCACTGAAGGACTCTGGCAGTTATCATTCCGCCTGACGAAACTTTAGGGAGTTCCAATTGCCGTCTCGTCAGCACGGAACGCTAGAAAAAAAATATATCTGAAGCAACACGGTTGTCTGCACTATCGCAGAAACAATCAGGGCAATTTTCGGGCCAAAGGTTAAGCTGATTCCATGTAGGGATGTAGGGTAAACGGTGCAGATTCACGTTTGACAAACAGCCGTTCCAACCACGCGGCGATTTGCGAACGGCTGAGGGCGTGAAACAGAGCAAAAGTAAATCACTGAAGGACTCTGGCCAGTTATCATTACGCCTGACGAAACTTTAGGGAGTTCCAATTGCCGTCTCGTCAGCACGGAACGCTAGAAAAAAAATATATCTGAAGCAACACGGTTGTCTGCACTATCGCAGAAACAATCAGGGCAATTTTCGGGCCAAAGGTTAAGCTGATTCCATGTAGGGATGTAGGGTAAACGGTGCAGATTCACGTTTGACAAACAGCCGTTCCAACCACGCGGCGATTTGCCAACGGCCGAGGGCGTGAAACAGAGCAACAGTAAATCGCTGAAGTACTCTGGCCAGTTATCATTCCGCCTGACGAAACTTTAGGGAGTTCGAATTGCCGTCTCGTCAGCACGGAACGCTAGAAAAAAAATATATCTGAAGCAACACGGTTGTCTGCACTATCGCAGAAACAATCAGGGCAATTTTCGGGCCAAAGGTTAAGCTGATTCTACGTAGGGATGTAGGGTAAACGGTGCAGATTCACGTTTGACAAACAGCCGTTCCAACCACGCGGCGATTTGCGAACGGCCGAGGGCGTGAAACAGAGCAATAGTAAATCACTGAAGGACTCTGGCCAGTTATCATTCCGCCTGACGAAACTTTAGGGAGTTCCAATTGCCGTCTCGTCAGCACGGAACGCTAGAAAAAAAAATATAGCTGAAGCAACACGGTTGTCTGCACTATCGCAGAAACAATCAGGGCAATTTTCGCGCCAAAGGTTAAGCTGATTCCATGTAGGGATGTAGGGTAAACGGTGCAGATTCACGTTTGACAAACAGCCGTTCCAACCACGCGGCGATTTGCCAACGGCCGAGGGCGTGAAACAGAGCAATAGTAAATCACTGAAGGAATCTGGCCAGTTATCATTCCGCCTGACGAAACTTTAGGGAGTTCGAATTGCCGTCTCGTCAGCACGGAACGCTAGAAAAAAAATATATCTGAAGCAACACGGTTGTCTGCACTATCGCAGAAACAATGAGGGCAATTTTCGGGCCAAAGGTTAAGCTGATTCCATGTAGGGATGTAGGGTAAACGGTGCAGATCCACGTTTGACAAACAGCCGTTCCAACCACGCGGCGATTTGCGAACGGCCGAGGTCGTGAAACAGAGCAATAGTAAATCACTGAAGGACTCTGGCCAGTTATCATTCCGCCTGACGAAACTTTAGGGAGTTCCAATTGCCGTCTCGTCAGCACGGAACGCTAGAAAAAAATATATCTGAAGCAACACGGTTGTCTGCACTATCGCAGAAAAATCAGGGCAATTTTCGGGCCAAAGGTTAAGGTGATTCCATGTAGGGATGTAGGGTAAACGGTGCAGATTCACGTTTGACAAACAGCCGTTCCAACCACGCGGCGATTTGCGAACGGCCGAGGCCGTGAAACAGAGCAATAGTAAATCACTGAAGGACTCTGGCCAGTTATCATTCCGCCTGACGAAACTTTAGGGAGTTCGAATTGCCGTCTCGTCAGCACGGAACGCTAGAAAAAAAATATATCTGAAGCAACACGGTTGTCTGCACTATCGCAGAAACAATCAGGGCAATTTTCGGGCCAAAGGTTAAGCTGATTCCATGTAGGGATGTAGGGTAAACGGTGCAGATCCACGTTTGACAAACAGCCGTTCCAACCACGCGGCGATTTGCGAACGGCCGAGGGCGTGAAACAGAGCAATAGTAAATCACTGAAGGACTCTGGCAGTTATCATTCCGCCTGACGAAACTTTAGGGAGTTCCAATTGCCGTCTCGTCAGCACGGAACGCTAGAAAAAAATATATCTGAAGCAACACGGTTGTCTGCACTATCGCAGAAACAATCAGGGCAATTTTCGGGCCAAAGGTTAAGCTGATTCCATGTAGGGATGTAGGGTAAACGGTGCAGATTCACGTTTGACAAACAGGCGTTCCAACCACGCGGCGATTTGCGAACGGCCGAGGGCGTGAAACAGACCAATAGTAAATCACTGAAGGACTCTGGCCAGTTATCATTCCGCCTGACGAAACTTTAGGGAGTTCCAATTGCCGTCTCGTCAGCACGGAACGCTAGAAAAAAAATATATCTGAAGCAACACGGTTGCCTGCACTATCGCAGAAACAATCAGGGCAATTTTCGGCCCAAAGGTTAAGCTGATTCCATGTAGGGATGTAGGGTAAACGGTGCAGACCCACGTTTGACAAACAGCCGTTCCAACCACGCGGCGATTTGCGAACGGCCGAGGGCGTGAAACAGAGCAATAGTAAATCACTGAAGGACTCTGGCCAGTTATCATTCCGCCTGATGAAACTTTAGGGAGTTCCAATTGTCGTCTCGTCAGCACGGAACGCTAGAAAAAAAATATATCTGAAGCAACACGGTTGTCTGCACTATCGCAGAAACAATCAGGGCAATTTTCGAGCCAAAATTTAAGCTGATTCCATGTAGGGATGTAGGGTAAACGGTGCAGATTCACGTTTGACAAACAGCCGTTCCAACCACGCGGCGATTTGCCAACGGCCGAGGGCGTGAAACAGAGCAACAGTAAATCGCTGAAGGACTCTGGCCAGTTATCATTCCGCCTGACGAAACTTTAGGGAGTTCGAATTGCCGTCTCGTCAGCACGGAACGCTAGAAAAAAAATATATCTGAAGCAACACGGTTGTCTGCACTATCGCAGAAACAATGAGGGCAATTTTCGGGCCAAAGGTTAAGCTGATTCCATGTAGGGATGTAGGGTAAACGGTGCAGATCCACGTTTGACAAACAGCCGTTCCAACCACGCGGCGATATGCGAACGGCCGAGGTCGTGAAACAGAGCAATAGTAAATCACTGAAGGACTCTGGCCAGTTATCATTCCGCCTGACGAAACTTTAGGGAGTTCCAATTGCCGTCTCGTCAGCACGGAACGCTAGAAAAAAATATATCTGAAGCAACACGGTTGTCTGCACTATCGCAGAAACAATCAGGGCAATTTTCGGGCCAAAGGTTAAGGTGTAGGGTAAACGGTGCAGATTCACGTTTGACAAACAGCCGTTCCAACCACGCGGCGATTTGCGAACGGCCGAGGCCGTGAAACAGAGCAATAGTAAATCACTGAAGGACTCTGGCCAGTTATCATTCCGCCTGACGAAACTTTAGGGAGTTCGAATTGCCGTCTCGTCAGCACGGAACGCTAGAAAAAAAATATATCTGAAGCAACACGGTTGTCTGCACTATCGCAGAAACAATCAGGGCAATTTTCGGGCCAAAGGTTAAGGTGATTCCATGTAGGGATGTAGGGTAAATGGTGCAGATCCACGTTTGACAAACAGCCGTTCCAACCACGCGGCGATTTGCGAACGGCCGAGGGCGTGAAACAGAGCAATAGTAAATCACTGAAGGACTCTGGCCAGTTATCATTCCGCCTGACGAAACTTTAGGGAGTTCGAATTGCCGTCTCGTCAGCACGGAACGCTAGAAAAAAAATATATCTGAAGCAACACGGTTGTCTGCACTATCGCAGAAACAATCAGGGCAATTTTCTGGCCAAAGGTTAAGCTGATTCCATGTAGGGATGTAGGGTAAACGGTGCAGATCCACGTTTGACAAACAGCCGTTCCAACCACGCGGCGATTTGCGAACGGCCGAGGGCGTGAAACAGAGCAATAGTAAATCACTGAAGGACTCTGGCAGTTATCATTCCGCCTGACGAAACTTTAGGGAGTTCCAATTGCCGTCTCGTCAGCACGGAACGCTAGAAAAAAAATATATCTGAAGCAACACGGTTGTCTGCACTATCGCAGAAACAATCAGGGCAATTTTCGGGCCAAAGGTTAAGCTGATTCCATGTAGGGATGTAGGGTAAACGGTGCAGATTCACGTTTGACAAACAGCCGTTCCAACCACGCGGCGATTTGCGAACGGCCGAGGGCGTGAAACAGAGCAAAAGTAAATCACTGAAGGACTCTGGCCAGTTATCATTACGCCTGACGAAACTTTAGGGAGTTCGAATTGCCGTCTCGTCAGCACGGAACGCTAGAAAAAAAATATATCTGAAGCAACACGGTTGTCTGCACTATCGCAGAAACAATCAGGGCAATTTTCGGGCCAAAGGTTAAGCTGATTCCATGTAGGGATGTAGGGTAAACGGTGCAGATTCACGTTTGACAAACAGCCGTTCCAACCACGCGGCGATTTGCCAACGGCCGAGGGCGTGAAACAGAGCAATAGTAAATCACTGAAGGAATCTGGCCAGTTATCATTCCACCTGACGAAACTTTAGGGAGTTCGAATTGCCGTCTCGTCAGCACGGAACGCTAGAAAAAAAATATATCTGAAGCAACACGGTTGTCTGCACTATCGCAGAAACAATGAGGGCAATTTTCGGGCCAAAGGTTAAGCTGATTCCATGTAGGGATGTAGGGTAAACGGTGCAGATCCACGTTTGACAAACAGCCGTTCCAACCACGCGGCGATATGCGAACGACCGAGGTCGTGAAACAGAGCAATAGTAAATCACTGAAGGACTCTGGCCAGTTATCATTCCGCCTGACGAAACTTTAGGGAGTTCCAATTGCCGTCTCGTCAGCACGGAACGCTAGAAAAAAATATATCTGAAGCAACACGGTTGTCTGCACTATCGCAGAAACAATCAGGGCAATTTTCGGGCCAAAGGTTAAGGTGTAGGGTAAACGGTGCAGATTCACGTTTGACAAACAGCCGTTCCAACCACGCGGCGATTTGCGAACGGCCGAGGCCGTGAAACAGAGCAATAGTAAATCACTGAAGGACTCTGGCCAGTTATCATTCCGCCTGACGAAACTTTAGGGAGTTCGAATTGCCGTCTCGTCAGCACGGAACGCTAGAAAAAAAATATATCTGAAGCAACACGGTTGTCTGCACTATCGCAGAAACAATCAGGGCAATTTTCGGGCCAAAGGTTAAGGTGATTCCATGTAGGGATGTAGGGTAAATGGTGCAGATCCACGTTTGACAAACAGCCGTTCCAACCACGCGGCGATTTGCGAACGGCCGAGGGCGTGAAACAGAGCAATAGTAAATCACTGAAGGACTCTGGCCAGTTATCATTCCGCCTGACGAAACTTTAGGGAGTTCGAATTGCCGTCTCGTCAGCACGGAACGCTAGAAAAAAAATATATCTGAAGCAACACGGTTGTCTGCACTATCGCAGAAACAATCAGGGCAATTTTCTGGCCAAAGGTTAAGCTGATTCCATGTAGGGATGTAGGGTAAACGGTGCAGATCCACGTTTGACAAACAGCCGTTCCAACCACGCGGCGATTTGCGAACGGCCGAGGGCGTGAAACAGAGCAATAGTAAATCACTGAAGGACTCTGGCAGCTATCATTCCGCCTGACGAAACTTTAGGGAGTTCCAATTGCCGTCTCGTCAGCACGGAACGCTAGAAAAAAAATATATCTGAAGCAACACGGTTGTCTGCACTATCGCAGAAACAATCAGGGCAATTTTCGGGCCAAAGGTTAAGCTGATTCCATGTAGGGATGTAGGGTAAACGGTGCAGATTCACGTTTGACAAACAGCCGTTCCAACCACGCGGCGATTTGCGAACGGCCGAGGGCGTGAAACAGAGCAAAAGTAAATCACTGAAGGACTCTGGCCAGTTATCATTACGCCTGACGAAACTTTAGGGAGTTCGAATTGCCGTCTCGTCAGCACGGAACGCTAGAAAAAAAATATATCTGAAGCAACACGGTTGTCTGCACTATCGCAGAAACAATCAGGGCAATTTTCGGGCCAAAGGTTAAGCTGATTCTACGTAGGGATGTAGGGTAAACGGTGCAGATTCACGTTTGACAAACAGCCGTTCCAACCACGCGGCGATTTGCGAACGCCCGAGGGCGTGAAACAGAGCAATAGTAAATCACTGAAGGACTCTGGCCAGTTATCATTCCGCCTGACGAAACTTTAGGGAGTTCCAATTGCCGTCTCGTCAGCACGGAACGCTAGAAAAAAAATATATCTGAAGCAACACGGTTGTCTGCACTATCGCAGAAACAATCAGGGCAATTTTCGGGCCAAAGGTTAAGCTGATTCCATGTAGGGATGTAGGGTAAACGGTGCAGATTCACGTTTGACAAACAGCCGTTCCAACCACGCGGCGATTTGCCAACGGCCGAGGGCGTGAAACAGAGCAATAGTAAATCACTGAAGGAATCTGGCCAGTTATCATTCCACCTGACGAAACTTTAGGGAGTTCGAATTGCCGTCTCGTCAGCACGGAACGCTAGAAAAAAAATATATCTGAAGCAACACGGTTGTCTGCACTATCGCAGAAACAATGAGGGCAATTTTCGGGCCAAAGGTTAAGCTGATTCCATGTAGGGATGTAGGGTAAACGGTGCAGATCCACGTTTGACAAACAGCCGTTCCAACCACGCGGCGATATGCGAACGGCCGAGGTCGTGAAACAGAGCAATAGTAAATCACTGAAGGACTCTGGCCAGTTATCATTCCGCCTGACGAAACTTTAGGGAGTTCCAATTGCCGTCTCGTCAGCACGGAACGCTAGAAAAAAATATATCTGAAGCAACACGGTTGTCTGCACTATCGCAAAAACAATCAGGGCAATTTTCGGGCCAAAGGTTAAGGTGATTCCATGTAGGGATGTAGGGTAAACGGTGCAGATTCACGTTTGACAAACAGCCGTTCCAACCACGCGGCGATTTGCGAACGGCCGAGGCCGTGAAACAGAGCAATAGTAAATCACTGAAGGACTCTGGCCAGTTATCATTCCGCCTGACGAAACTTTAGGGAGTTCGAATTGCCGTCTCGTCAGCACGGAACGCTAGAAAAAAAATATATCTGAAGCAACACGGTTGTCTGCACTATCGCAGAAACAATCAGGGCAATTTTCGGGCCAAAGGTTAAGGTGATTCCATGTAGGGATGTAGGGTAAATGGTGCAGATCCACGTTTGACAAACAGCCGTTCCAACCACGCGGCGATTTGCGAACGGCCGAGGGCGTGAAACAGAGCAATAGTAAATCACTGAAGGACTCTGGCCAGTTATCATTCCGCCTGACGAAACTTTAGGGAGTTCGAATTGCCGTCTCGTCAGCACGGAACGCTAGAAAAAAAATATATCTGAAGCAACACGGTTGTCTGCACTATCGCAGAAACAATCAGGGCAATTTTCTGGCCAAAGGTTAAGCTGATTCCATGTAGGGATGTAGGGTAAACGGTGCAGATCCACGTTTGACAAACAGCCGTTCCAACCACGCGGCGATTTGCGAACGGCCGAGGGCGTGAAACAGAGCAATAGTAAATCACTGAAGGACTCTGGCAGTTATCATTCCGCCTGACGAAACTTTAGGGAGTTCCAATTGCCGTCTCGTCAGCACGGAACGCTAGAAAAAAAATATATCTGAAGCAACACGGTTGTCTGCACTATCGCAGAAACAATCAGGGCAATTTTCGGGCCAAAGGTTAAGCTGATTCCATGTAGGGATGTAGGGTAAACGGTGCAGATTCACGTTTGACAAACAGCCGTTCCAACCACGCGGCGATTTGCGAACGGCCGAGGGCGTGAGACAGAGCAAAAGTAAATCACTGAAGGACTCTGGCCAGTTATCATTACGCCTGACGAAACTTTAGGGAGTTCCAATTGCCGTCTCGTCAGCACGGAACGCTAGAAAAAAAATATATCTGAAGCAACACGGTTGTCTGCACTATCGCAGAAACAATCAGGGCAATTTTCGGGCCAAAGGTTAAGGTGATTCCATGTAGGGATGTAGGGTAAATGGTGCAGATCCACGTTTGACAAACAGCCGTTCCAACCACGCGGCGATTTGCGAACGGCCGAGGGCGTGAAACAGAGCAATAGTAAATCACTGAAGGACTCTGGCCAGTTATCATTCCGCCTGACGAAACTTTAGGGAGTTCGAATTGCCGTCTCGTCAGCACGGAACGCTAGAAAAAAAATATATCTGAAGCAACACGGTTGTCTGCACTATCGCAGAAACAATCAGGGCAATTTTCTGGCCAAAGGTTAAGCTGATTCCATGTAGGGATGTAGGGTAAACGGTGCAGATCCACGTTTGACAAACAGCCGTTCCAACCACGCGGCGATTTGCGAACGGCCGAGGGCGTGAAACAGAGCAATAGTAAATCACTGAAGGACTCTGGCAGTTATCATTCCGCCTGACGAAACTTTAGGGAGTTCCAATTGCCGTCTCGTCAGCACGGAACGCTAGAAAAAAAATATATCTGAAGCAACACGGTTGTCTGCACTATCGCAGAAACAATCAGGGCAATTTTCGGGCCAAAGGTTAAGCTGATTCCATGTAGGGATGTAGGGTAAACGGTGCAGATTCACGTTTGACAAACAGCCGTTCCAACCACGCGGCGATTTGCGAACGGCCGAGGGCGTGAAACAGAGCAAAAGTAAATCACTGAAGGACTCTGGCCAGTTATCATTACGCCTGACGAAACTTTAGGGAGTTCCAATTGCCGTCTCGTCAGCACGGAACGCTAGAAAAAAAATATATCTGAAGCAACACGGTTGTCTGCACTATCGCAGAAACAATCAGGGCAATTCTCGGGCCAAAGGTTAAGCTGATTCCATGTAGGGATGTAGGGTAAACGGTGCAGATTCACGTTTGACAAACAGCCGTTCCAACCACGCGGCGATTTGCCAACGGCCGAGGGCGTGAAACAGAGCAACAGTAAATCGCTGAAGTACTCTGGCCAGTTATCATTCCGCCTGACGAAACTTTAGGGAGTTCGAATTGCCGTCTCGTCAGCACGGAACGCTAGAAAAAAAATATATCTGAAGCAACACGGTTGTCTGCACTATCGCAGAAACAATCAGGGCAATTTTCGGGCCAAAGGTTAAGCTGATTCTACGTAGGGATGTAGGGTAAACGGTGCAGATTCACGTTTGACAAACAGCCGTTCCAACCACGCGGCGATTTGCGAACGGCCGAGGGCGTGAAACAGAGCAATAGTAAATCACTGAAGGACTCTGGCCAGTTATCATTCCGCCTGACGAAACTTTAGGGAGTTCCAATTGCCATCTCGTCAGCACGGAACGCTAGAAAAAAAAATATATCTGAAGCAACACGGTTGTCTGCACTATCGCAGAAACAATCAGGGCAATTTTCGGGCCAAAGGTTAAGCTGATTCCATGTAGGGATGTAGGGTAAACGGTGCAGATTCACGTTTGACAAACAGCCGTTCCAACCACGCGGCGATTTGCCAACGGCCGAGGGCGTGAAACAGAGCAATAGTAAATCACTGAAGGAATCTGGCCAGTTATCATTCCGCCTGACGAAACTTTAGGGAGTTCGAATTGCCGTCTCGTCAGCACGGAACGCTAGAAAAAAAATATATCTGAAGCAACACGGTTGTCTGCACTATCGCAGAAACAATCAGGGCAATTTTCGGGCCAAAGGTTAAGGTGATTCCATGTAGGGATGTAGGGTAAATGGGGCAGATCCACGTTTGACAAACAGCCGTTCCAACCACGCGGCGATTTGCGAACGGCCGAGGGCGTGAAACAGAGCAATAGTAAATCACTGAAGGACTCTGGCCAGTTATCATTCCGCCTGACGAAACTTTAGGGAGTTCGAATTGCCGTCTCGTCAGCACGGAACGCTAGAAAAAAAATATATCTGAAGCAACACGGTTGTCTGCACTATCGCAGAAACAATCAGGGCAATTTTCTGGCCAAAGGTTAAGCTGATTCCATGTAGGGATGTAGGGTAAACGGTGCAGATCCACGTTTGACAAACAGCCGTTCCAACCACGCGGCGATTTGCGAACGGCCGAGGGCGTGAAACAGAGCAATAGTAAATCACTGAAGGACTCTGGCAGTTATCATTCCGCCTGACGAAACTTTAGGGAGTTCCAATTGCCGTCTCGTCAGCACGGAACGCTAGAAAAAAAATATATCTGAAGCAACACGGTTGTCTGCACTATCGCAGAAACAATCAGGGCAATTTTCGGGCCAAAGGTTAAGCTGATTCCATGTAGGGATGTAGGGTAAACGGTGCAGATTCACGTTTGACAAACAGCCGTTCCAACCACGCGGCGATTTGCGAACGGCCGAGGGCGTGAAACAGAGCAAAAGTAAATCACTGAAGGACTCTGGCCAGTTATCATTACGCCTGACGAAACTTTAGGGAGTTCCAATTGCCGTCTCGTCAGCACGGAACGCTAGAAAAAAAATATATCTGAAGCAACACGGTTGTCTGCACTATCGCAGAAACAATCAGGGCAATTTTCGGGCCAAAGGTTAAGCTGATTCCATGTAGGGATGTAGGGTAAACGGTGCAGATTCACGTTTGACAAACAGCCGTTCCAACCACGCGGCGATTTGCCAACGGCCGAGGGCGTGAAACAGAGCAACAGTAAATCGCTGAAGTACTCTGGCCAGTTATCATTCCGGCTGACGAAACTTTAGGGAGTTCGAATTGCCGTCTCGTCAGCACGGAACGCTAGAAAAAAAATATATCTGAAGCAACACGGTTGTCTGCACTATCGCAGAAACAATCAGGGCAATTTTCGGGCCAAAGGTTAAGCTGATTCTACGTAGGGATGTAGGGTAAACGGTGCAGATTCACGTTTGACAAACAGCCGTTCCAACCACGCGGCGATTTGCGAACGGCCGAGGGCGTGAAACAGAGCAATAGTAAATCACTGAAGGACTCTGGCCAGTTATCATTCCGCCTGACGAAACTTTAGGGAGTTCCAATTGCCATCTCGTCAGCACGGAACGCTAGAAAAAAAATATACCTGAAGCAACACGGTTGTCTGCACTATCGCAGAAACAAGCAGGGCAATTTTCGGGCCAAAGGTTAAGCTGATTCCATGTAGGGATGTAGGGTAAACGGTGCAGATTCACGTTTGACAAACAGCCGTTCCAACCACGCGGCGATTTGCCAACGGCCGAGGGCGTGAAACAGAGCAATAGTAAATCACTGAAGGAATCTGGCCAGTTATCATTCCGCCTGACGAAACTTTAGGGAGTTCGAATTGCCGTCTCGTCAGCACGGAACGCCAGAAAAAAAATTTATCTGAAGCAACACGGTTGTCTGCACTATCGCAGAAACAATGAGGGCAATTTTCGGGCCAAAGGTTAAGCTGATTCCATGTAGGGATGTAGGGTAAACGGTGCAGATCCACGTTTGACAAACAGCCGTTCCAACCACGCGGCGATTTGCGAACGGCCGAGGTCGTGAAACAGAGCAATAGTAAATCACTGAAGGACTCTGGCCAGTTATCATTCCGCCTGACGAAACTTTAGGGAGTTCCAATTGCCGTCTCGTCAGCACGGAACGCTAGAAAAAAATATATCTGAAGCAACACGGTTGTCTGCACTATCGCAGAAACAATCAGGGCAATTTTCGGGCCAAAGGTTAAGGTGATTCCATGTAGGGATGTAGGGTAAACGGTGCAGATTCACGTTTGACAAACAGCCGTTCCAACCACGCGGCGATTTGCGAACGGCCGAGGCCGTGAAACAGAGCAATAGTAAATCACTGAAGGACTCTGGCCAGTTATCATTCCGCCTGACGAAACTTTAGGGAGTTCGAATTGCCGTCTCGTCAGCACGGAACGCTAGAAAAAAAATATATCTGAAGCAACACGGTTGTCTGCACTATCGCAGAAACAATCAGGGCAATTTTCGGGCCAAAGGTTAAGCTGATTCCATGTAGGGATGTAGGGTAAACGGTGCAGATTCACGTTTGACAAACAGCCGTTCCAACCACGCGGCGATTTGCGAACGGCCGAGGGCGTGAAACAGAGCAAAAGTAAATCACTGAAGGACTCTGGCCAGTTATCATTACGCCTGACGAAACTTTAGGGAGTTCGAATTGCCGTCTCGTCAGCACGGAACGCTAGAAAAAAAATATATCTGAAGCAACACGGTTGTCTGCACTATCGCAGAAACAATCAGGGCAATTTTCGGGCCAAAGGTTAAGCTGATTCTACGTAGGGATGTAGGGTAAACGGTGCAGATTCACGTTTGACAAACAGCCGTTCCAACCACGCGGCGATTTGCGAACGCCCGAGGGCGTGAAACAGAGCAATAGTAAATCACTGAAGGACTCTGGCCAGTTATCATTCCGCCTGACGAAACTTTAGGGAGTTCCAATTGCCGTCTCGTCAGCACGGAACGCTAGAAAAAAAATATATCTGAAGCAACACGGTTGTCTGCACTATCGCAGAAACAATCAGGGCAATTTTCGGGCCAAAGGTTAAGCTGATTCCATGTAGGGATGTAGGGTAAACGGTGCAGATTCACGTTTGACAAACAGCCGTTCCAACCACGCGGCGATTTGCCAACGGCCGAGGGCGTGAAACAGAGCAATAGTAAATCACTGAAGGAATCTGGCCAGTTATCATTCCACCTGACGAAACTTTAGGGAGTTCGAATTGCCGTCTCGTCAGCACGGAACGCTAGAAAAAAAATATATCTGAAGCAACACGGTTGTCTGCACTATCGCAGAAACAATGAGGGCAATTTTCGGGCCAAAGGTTAAGCTGATTCCATGTAGGGATGTAGGGGTAAACGGTGCAGATCCACGTTTGACAAACAGCCGTTCCAACCACGCGGCGATATGCGAACGGCCGAGGTCGTGAAACAGAGCAATAGTAAATCACTGAAGGACTCTGGCCAGTTATCATTCCGCCTGACGAAACTTTAGGGAGTTCCAATTGCCGTCTCGTCAGCACGGAACGCTAGAAAAAAATATATCTGAAGCAACACGGTTGTCTGCACTATCGCAAAAACAATCAGGGCAATTTTCGGGCCAAAGGTTAAGGTGATTCCATGTAGGGATGTAGGGTAAACGGTGCAGATTCACGTTTGACAAACAGCCGTTCCAACCACGCGGCGATTTGCGAACGGCCGAGGCCGTGAAACAGAGCAATAGTAAATCACTGAAGGACTCTGGCCAGTTATCATTCCGCCTGACGAAACTTTAGGGAGTTCGAATTGCCGTCTCGTCAGCACGGAACGCTAGAAAAAAAATATATCTGAAGCAACACGGTTGTCTGCACTATCGCAGAAACAATCAGGGCAATTTTCGGGCCAAAGGTTAAGGTGATTCCATGTAGGGATGTAGGGTAAATGGTGCAGATCCACGTTTGACAAACAGCCGTTCCAACCACGCGGCGATTTGCGAACGGCCGAGGGCGTGAAACAGAGCAATAGTAAATCACTGAAGGACTCTGGCCAGTTATCATTCCGCCTGACGAAACTTTAGGGAGTTCGAATTGCCGTCTCGTCAGCACGGAACGCTAGAAAAAAAATATATCTGAAGCAACACGGTTGTCTGCACTATCGCAGAAACAATCAGGGCAATTTTCTGGCCAAAGGTTAAGCTGATTCCATGTAGGGATGTAGGGTAAACGGTGCAGATCCACGTTTGACAAACAGCCGTTCCAACCACGCGGCGATTTGCGAACGGCCGAGGGCGTGAAACAGAGCAATAGTAAATCACTGAAGGACTCTGGCAGTTATCATTCCGCCTGACGAAACTTTAGGGAGTTCCAATTGCCGTCTCGTCAGCACGGAACGCTAGAAAAAAAATATATCTGAAGCAACACGGTTGTCTGCACTATCGCAGAAACAATCAGGGCAATTTTCGGGCCAAAGGTTAAGCTGATTCCATGTAGGGATGTAGGGTAAACGGTGCAGATTCACGTTTGACAAACAGCCGTTCCAACCACGCGGCGATTTGCGAACGGCCGAGGGCGTGAAACAGAGCAAAAGTAAATCACTGAAGGACTCTGGCCAGTTATCATTACGCCTGACGAAACTTTAGGGAGTTCCAATTGCCGTCTCGTCAGCACGGAACGCTAGAAAAAAAATATATCTGAAGCAACACGGTTGTCTGCACTATCGCAGAAACAATCAGGGCAATTCTCGGGCCAAAGGTTAAGCTGATTCCATGTAGGGATGTAGGGTAAACGGTGCAGATTCACGTTTGACAAACAGCCGTTCCAACCACGCGGCGATTTGCCAACGGCCGAGGGCGTGAAACAGAGCAACAGTAAATCGCTGAAGTACTCTGGCCAGTTATCATTCCGCCTGACGAAACTTTAGGGAGTTCGAATTGCCGTCTCGTCAGCACGGAACGCTAGAAAAAAAATATATCTGAAGCAACACGGTTGTCTGCACTATCGCAGAAACAATCAGGGCAATTTTCGGGCCAAAGGTTAAGCTGATTCTACGTAGGGATGTAGGGTAAACGGTGCAGATTCACGTTTGACAAACAGCCGTTCCAACCACGCGGCGATTTGCGAACGGCCGAGGGCGTGAAACAGAGCAATAGTAAATCACTGAAGGACTCTGGCCAGTTATCATTCCGCCTGACGAAACTTTAGGGAGTTCCAATTGCCATCTCGTCAGCACGGAACGCTAGAAAAAAAAATATATCTGAAGCAACACGGTTGTCTGCACTATCGCAGAAACAATCAGGGCAATTTTCGGGCCAAAGGTTAAGCTGATTCCATGTAGGGATGTAGGGTAAACGGTGCAGATTCACGTTTGACAAACAGCCGTTCCAACCACGCGGCGATTTGCCAACGGCCGAGGGCGTGAAACAGAGCAATAGTAAATCACTGAAGGAATCTGGCCAGTTATCATTCCGCCTGACGAAACTTTAGGGAGTTCGAATTGCCGTCTCGTCAGCACGGAACGCTAGAAAAAAAATATATCTGAAGCAACACGGTTGTCTGCACTATCGCAGAAACAATCAGGGCAATTTTCGGGCCAAAGGTTAAGGTGATTCCATGTAGGGATGTAGGGTAAATGGGGCAGATCCACGTTTGACAAACAGCCGTTCCAACCACGCGGCGATTTGCGAACGGCCGAGGGCGTGAAACAGAGCAATAGTAAATCACTGAAGGACTCTGGCCAGTTATCATTCCGCCTGACGAAACTTTAGGGAGTTCGAATTGCCGTCTCGTCAGCACGGAACGCTAGAAAAAAAATATATCTGAAGCAACACGGTTGTCTGCACTATCGCAGAAACAATCAGGGCAATTTTCTGGCCAAAGGTTAAGCTGATTCCATGTAGGGATGTAGGGTAAACGGTGCAGATCCACGTTTGACAAACAGCCGTTCCAACCACGCGGCGATTTGCGAACGGCCGAGGGCGTGAAACAGAGCAATAGTAAATCACTGAAGGACTCTGGCAGTTATCATTCCGCCTGACGAAACTTTAGGGAGTTCCAATTGCCGTCTCGTCAGCACGGAACGCTAGAAAAAAAATATATCTGAAGCAACACGGTTGTCTGCACTATCGCAGAAACAATCAGGGCAATTTTCGGGCCAAAGGTTAAGCTGATTCCATGTAGGGATGTAGGGTAAACGGTGCAGATTCACGTTTGACAAACAGCCGTTCCAACCACGCGGCGATTTGCGAACGGCCGAGGGCGTGAAACAGAGCAAAAGTAAATCACTGAAGGACTCTGGCCAGTTATCATTACGCCTGACGAAACTTTAGGGAGTTCCAATTGCCGTCTCGTCAGCACGGAACGCTAGAAAAAAAATATATCTGAAGCAACACGGTTGTCTGCACTATCGCAGAAACAATCAGGGCAATTTTCGGGCCAAAGGTTAAGCTGATTCCATGTAGGGATGTAGGGTAAACGGTGCAGATTCACGTTTGACAAACAGCCGTTCCAACCACGCGGCGATTTGCCAACGGCCGAGGGCGTGAAACAGAGCAACAGTAAATCGCTGAAGTACTCTGGCCAGTTATCATTCCGGCTGACGAAACTTTAGGGAGTTCGAATTGCCGTCTCGTCAGCACGGAACGCTAGAAAAAAAATATATCTGAAGCAACACGGTTGTCTGCACTATCGCAGAAACAATCAGGGCAATTTTCGGGCCAAAGGTTAAGCTGATTCTACGTAGGGATGTAGGGTAAACGGTGCAGATTCACGTTTGACAAACAGCCGTTCCAACCACGCGGCGATTTGCGAACGGCCGAGGGCGTGAAACAGAGCAATAGTAAATCACTGAAGGACTCTGGCCAGTTATCATTCCGCCTGACGAAACTTTAGGGAGTTCCAATTGCCATCTCGTCAGCACGGAACGCTAGAAAAAAAATATACCTGAAGCAACACGGTTGTCTGCACTATCGCAGAAACAAGCAGGGCAATTTTCGGGCCAAAGGTTAAGCTGATTCCATGTAGGGATGTAGGGTAAACGGTGCAGATTCACGTTTGACAAACAGCCGTTCCAACCACGCGGCGATTTGCCAACGGCCGAGGGCGTGAAACAGAGCAATAGTAAATCACTGAAGGAATCTGGCCAGTTATCATTCCGCCTGACGAAACTTTAGGGAGTTCGAATTGCCGTCTCGTCAGCACGGAACGCCAGAAAAAAAATTTATCTGAAGCAACACGGTTGTCTGCACTATCGCAGAAACAATGAGGGCAATTTTCGGGCCAAAGGTTAAGCTGATTCCATGTAGGGATGTAGGGTAAACGGTGCAGATCCACGTTTGACAAACAGCCGTTCCAACCACGCGGCGATTTGCGAACGGCCGAGGTCGTGAAACAGAGCAATAGTAAATCACTGAAGGACTCTGGCCAGTTATCATTCCGCCTGACGAAACTTTAGGGAGTTCCAATTGCCGTCTCGTCAGCACGGAACGCTAGAAAAAAATATATCTGAAGCAACACGGTTGTCTGCACTATCGCAGAAACAATCAGGGCAATTTTCGGGCCAAAGGTTAAGGTGATTCCATGTAGGGATGTAGGGTAAACGGTGCAGATTCACGTTTGACAAACAGCCGTTCCAACCACGCGGCGATTTGCGAACGGCCGAGGCCGTGAAACAGAGCAATAGTAAATCACTGAAGGACTCTGGCCAGTTATCATTCCGCCTGACGAAACTTTAGGGAGTTCGAATTGCCGTCTCGTCAGCACGGAACGCTAGAAAAAAAATATATCTGAAGCAACACGGTTGTCTGCACTATCGCAGAAACAATCAGGGCAATTTTCGGGCCAAAGGTTAAGCTGATTCCATGTAGGGATGTAGGGTAAACGGTGCAGATCCACGTTTGACAAACAGCCGTTCCAACCACGCGGCGATTTGCGAACGGCCGAGGGCGTGAAACAGAGCAATAGTAAATCACTGAAGGACTCTGGCAGTTATCATTCCGCCTGACGAAACTTTAGGGAGTTCCAATTGCCGTCTCGTCAGTACGGAACGCTAGAAAAAAAATATATCTGAAGCAACACGGTTGTCTGCACTATCGCAGAAAAAATCAGGGCAATTTTCGGGCCAACGGTTAAGCTGATTCCATGTAGGTATGTAGGGTAAACGGTGCAGATTCACGTTTGACAAACAGCCGTTCCAACCACGCGGCGATTTGCGAACGGCCGAGGGCGTGAAACAGAGCAATAGTAAATCACTGAAGGACTCTGGCCAGTTATCATTACGCCTGACGAAACTTTAGGGAGTTCCAATTGCCGTCTCGTCAGCACGGAACGCTAGAAAAAAAATATATCTGAAGCAACACGGTTGTCTGCACTATCGCAGAAACAATCAGGGCAATTTTCGGGCCAAAGGTTAAGCTGATTCCATGTAGGGATGTAGGGTAAACGGTGCAGATTCACGTTTGACAAACAGGCGTTCCAACCACGCGGCGATTTGCGAACGGCCGAGGGCGTGAAACAGACCAATAGTAAATCACTGAAGGACTCTGGCCAGTTATCATTCCGCCTGACGAAACTTTAGGGAGTTCCAATTGCCGTCTCGTCAGCACGGAACGCTAGAAAAAAAATATATCTGAAGCAACACGGTTGTCTGCACTATCGCAGAAACAATCAGGGCAATTTTCGGCCCAAAGGTTAAGCTGATTCCATGTAGGGATGTAGGGTAAACGGTGCAGACCCACGTTTGACAAACAGCCGTTCCAACCACGCGGCGATTTGCGAACGGCCGAGGGCGTGAAACAGAGCAATAGTAAATCACTGAAGGACTCTGGCCAGTTATCATTCCGCCTGATGAAACTTTAGGGAGTTCCAATTGTCGTCTCGTCAGCACGGAACGCTAGAAAAAAAATATATCTGAAGCAACACGGTTGTCTGCACTATCGCAGAAACAATCAGGGCAATTTTCGAGCCAAAATTTAAGCTGATTCCATGTAGGGATGTAGGGTAAACGGTGCAGATTCACGTTTGACAAACAGCCGTTCCAACCACGCGGCGATTTTCCAACGGCCGAGGGCGTGAAACAGAGCAACAGTAAATCGCTGAAGGACTCTGGCCAGTTATCATTCCGCCTGACGAAACTTTAGGGAGTTCGAATTGCCGTCTCGTCAGCACGGAACGCTAGAAAAAAAATATATCTGAAGAAACACGGTTGTCTGCACTATCGCAGAAACAATCAGGGCAATTTTCGGGCCAAAGGTTAAGCTGATTCTACGTAGGGATGTAGGGTAAACGGTGCAGATTCACGTTTGACAAACAGCCGTTCCAACCACGCGGCGATTTGCGAACGGCCGAGGGCGTGAAACAGAGCAATAGTAAATCACTGAAGGACTCTGGCCAGTTATCATTCCGCCTGACGAAACTTTAGGGAGTTCCAATTGCCGTCTCGTCAGCACGGAACGCTAGAAAAAAATATATCTGAAGCAACACGGTTGTCTGCACTATCGCAGAAACAATCAGGGCAATTTTAGGGCCAAAGGTTAAGCTGATTCCATGTAGGGGTGTAGGGTAAACGGTGCAGATTCACGTTTGACAAACAGACGTTCCAACCACGCGGCGATTTGCGAACGGCCGAGGGCGTGAAACAGAGCAATAGTAAATCACTGAAGGACTCTGGCCAGTTATCATTCCGCCTGACGAAACTTTAGGCAGTTCGAATTGCCGTCTCGTCAGCACGGAACGCTAGAAAAAAAATATATCTGAAGCAAAACGGTTGTCTGCACTATCGCAGAAACAATCAGGGCAATTTTCGGGCCAAAGGTTAAGCTGATTCCATGTAGGGATGTAGGGTAAATGGTGCAGATCCACGTTTGACAAACAGCCGTTCCAACCACGCGGCGATTTGCGAACGGCCGAGGGCGTGAAACAGAGCAATAGTAAATCACTGAAGGACTCTGGCCAGTTATCATTCCGCCTGACGAAACTTTAGGGAGTTCGAATTGCCGTCTCGTCAGCACGGAACGCTAGAAAAAAAATATATCTGAAGCAAAACGGTTGTCTGCACTATCGCAGAAACAATCAGGGCAATTTTCGGGCCAAAGGTTAAGCTGATTCCATGTAGGGATGTAGGGTAAATGGTGCAGATCCACGTTTGACAAACAGCCGTTCCAACCACGCGGCGATTTGCGAACGGCCGAGGGCGTGAAACAATGCAATTGTAAATCACTGAAGGACTCTGGCCAGTTATCATTCCGCCTGACGAAACTTTAGGGAGTTCGAATTGCCGTCTCGTCAGCACGGAACGCTAGAAAAAAAATATATCTTAAGCAACACGGTTGTCTGCACTATCGCAGAAACAATCAGGGCAATTTTCCGGCCAAAGGTTAAGCTGATTCCACGTAGGGATGTAGGGTAAACGGTGCAGATCCACGTTTGACAAACAGCCGTTCCAACCACGCGGCGATTTGCGAACGGCCGAGGGCGTGAAACAGAGCAATAGTAAATCACTGAAGGACTCTGGCCAGTTATCATTCCGCCTGACGAAACTTTAGGGAGTTGGAATTGCCGTCTCGTCAGCACGGAACGCTAGAAAAAAAATATATCTTAAGCAACACGGTTGTCTGCACTATCGCAGAAACAATCAAGGCAATTTTCCGGCCAAAGGATAAGCTGATTCCACGTAGGGATGTAGGGTAAACGGTGCAGATCCACGTTTGACAAACAGCCGTTCCAACCACGCGGCGATTTGCGAACGGCCGAGGGCGTGAAACAGAGCAATAGTAAATCACTGAAGGACTCTGGCCAGTTATCATTCCGCCTGACGAAACTTTAGGGAGTTCCAATTGCCGTCTCGTCAGCACGGAACGCTAGAAAAAAAATATATCTGAAGCAACACGGTTGACTGCACTATCGCAGAAACAATCAGGGCAATTTTCGGGCCAAAGGTTAAGCTGATTCCATGTAGGGATGTAGGGTAAACGGTGCAGATCCACGTTTGACAAACAGCCGTTCCAACCACGCGGCGATTTGCGAATGGCCGAGGGCGTGAAACAGAGCAACAGTAAATCACTGAAGGACTCTGGCCAGTTATCATTCCGCCTGACGAAACTTTAGGGAGTTCGAATTGCCGTCTCGTCAGCACGGAACGCTAGAAAAAAAATATATCTGAAGCAACGCGGTTGTCTGCACTATCGCAGAAACAATCAGGGCAATTTTCGGGCCAAAGGTTAAGCTGATTCCATGTAGGGATGTAGGGTAAACGGTGCAAATCCACGTTTGACAAACAGCCGTTCCAACCACGCGGCGATTTGCGAACGGCCGAGGGCGTGAAACAGAGCAATAGTAAATCACTGAAGGACTCTGGCCAGTTATCATTCCGCCTGACGAAACTTAAGGGAGTTGGAATTGCCGTCTCGTCAGCACGGAACGCTAGAAAAAAAATATATCTTAAGCAACACGGTTGTCTGCACTATCGCAGAAACAATCAAGGCAATTTTCCGGCCAAAGGATAAGCTGATTCCACGTAGGGATGTAGGGTAAACGGTGCAGATCCACGTTTGACAAACAGCCGTTCCAACCACGCGGCGATTTGCGAACGGCCGAGGGCGTGAAACAGAGCAATAGTAAATCACTGAAGGACTCTGGCCAGTTATCATTCCGCCTGATGAAACTTTAGGGAGTTCCAATTGCCGTCTCGTCAGCACGGAACGCTAGAAAAAAAATATATCTGAAGCAACACGGTTGACTGCACTATCGCAGAAACAATCAGGGCAATTTTCGGGCCAAAGGTTAAGCTGATTCCATGTAGGGATGTAGGGTAAACGGTGCAGACCCACGTTTGACAAACAGCCGTTCCAACCACGCGGCGATTTGCGAACGGCCGAGGGCGTGAAACAGAGCAATAGTAAATCACTGAAGGACTCTGGCCAGTTATCATTCCGCCTGATGAAACTTTAGGGAGTTCCAATTGTCGTCTCGTCAGCACGGAACGCTAGAAAAAAAATATATCTGAAGCAACACGGTTGTCTGCACTATCGCAGAAACAATCAGGGCAATTTTCGAGCCAAAATTTAAGCTGATTCCATGTAGGGATGTAGGGTAAACGGTGCAGATTCACGTTTGACACACAGCCGTTCCAACCACGCGGCGATTTGCCAACGGCCGAGGGCGTGAAACAGAGCAACAGTAAATCGCTGAAGGACTCTGGCCAGTTATCATTCCGCCTGACGAAACTTTAGGGAGTTCGAATTGCCGTCTCGTCAGCACGGAACGCTATAAAAAAAATATATCTGAAGAAACACGGTTGTCTGCACTATCGCAGAAACAATCAGGGCAATTTTCGGGCCAAAGGTTAAGCTGATTCTACGTAGGGATGTAGGGTAAACGGTGCAGATTCACGTTTGACAAACAGCCGTTCCAACCACGCGGCGATTTGCGAACGGCCGAGGGCGTGAAACAGAGCAATAGTAAATCACTGAAGGACTCTGGCCAGTTATCATTCCGCCTGACGAAACTTTAGGGAGTTCCAATTGCCGTCTCGTCAGCACGGAACGCTAGAAAAAAATATATCTGAAGCAACACGGTTGTCTGCACTATCGCAGAAACAATCAGGGCAATTTTAGGGCCAAAGGTTAAGCTGATTCCATGTAGGGGTGTAGGGTAAACGGTGCAGATTCACGTTTGACAAACAGACGTTCCAACCACGCGGCGATTTGCGAACGGCCGAGGGCGTGAAACAGAGCAATAGTAAATCACTGAAGGACTCTGGCCAGTTATCATTCCGCCTGACGAAACATTAGGGAGTTCGAATTGCCGTCTCGTCAGCACGGAACGCTAGAAAAAAAATATATCTGAAGCAAAACGGTTGTCTGCACTATCGCAGAAACAATCAGGGCAATTTTCGGGCCAAAGGTTAAGCTGATTCCATGTAGGGATGTAGGGTAAATGGTGCAGATCCACGTTTGACAAACAGCCGTTCCAACCACGCGGCGATTTGCGAACGGCCGAGGGCGTGAAACAGAGCAATAGTAAATCACTGAAGGACTCTGGCCAGTTATCATTCCGCCTGACGAAACTTTAGGGAGTTCGAATTGCCGTCTCGTCAGCACGGAACGCTAGAAAAAAAAATATATCTGAAGCAAAACGGTTGTCTGCACTATCGCAGAAACAATCAGGGCAATTTTCGGGCCAAAGGTTAAGCTGATTCCATGTAGGGATGTAGGGTAAATGGTGCAGATCCACGTTTGACAAACAGCCGTTCCAACCACGCGGCGATTTGCGAACGGCCGAGGGCGTGAAACAATGCAATTGTAAATCACTGAAGGACTCTGGCCAGTTATCATTCCGCCTGACGAAACTTTAGGGAGTTCGAATTGCCGTCTCGTCAGCACGGAACGCTAGAAAAAAAATATATCTTAAGCAACACGGTTGTCTGCACTATCGCAGAAACAATCAGGGCAATTTTCCGGCCAAAGGTTAAGCTGATTCCACGTAGGGATGTAGGGTAAACGGTGCAGATCCACGTTTGACAAACAGCCGTTCCAACCACGCGGCGATTTGCGAACGGCCGAGGGCGTGAAACAGAGCAATAGTAAATCACTGAAGGACTCTGGCCAGTTATCATTCCGCCTGACGAAACTTTAGGGAGTTGGAATTGCCGTCTCGTCAGCACGGAACGCTAGAAAAAAAATATATCTTAAGCAACACGGTTGTCTGCACTATCGCAGAAACAATCAAGGCAATTTCCCGGCCAAAGGATAAGCTGATTCCACGTAGGGATGTAGGGTAAACGGTGCAGATCCACGTTTGACAAACAGCCGTTCCAACCACGCGGCGATTTGCGAACGGCCGAGGGCGTGAAACAGAGCAATAGTAAATCACTGAAGGACTCTGGCCAGTTATCATTCCGCCTGACGAAACTTTAGGGAGTTCCAATTGCCGTCTCGTCAGCACGGAACGCTAGAAAAAAAATATATCTGAAGCAACACGGTTGTCTGCACTATCGCAGAAACAATCAGGGCAATTTTCGGGCCAAAGGTTAAGCTGATTCCATGTAGGGATGTAGGGTAAACGGTGCAGATCCACGTTTGACAAACAGCCGTTCCAACCACGCGGCGATTTGCGAATGGCCGAGGGCGTGAAACAGAGCAACAGTAAATCACTGAAGGACTCTGGCCAGTTATCATTCCGCCTGACGAAACTTTAGGGAGTTCGAATTGCCGTCTCGTCAGCACGGAACGCTAGAAAAAAAATATATCTGAAGCAACGCGGTTGTCTGCACTATCGCAGAAACAATCAGGGCAATTTTCGGGCCAAAGGTTAAGCTGATTCCATGTAGGGATGTAGGGTAAACGGTGCAAATCCACGTTTGACAAACAGCCGTTCCAACCACGCGGCGATTTGCGAACGGCCGAGGGCGTGAAACAGAGCAATAGTAAATCACTGAAGGACTCTGGCCAGTTATCATTCCGCCTGATGAAACTTAAGGGAGTGCCAATTGCCGTCTCGTCAGCACGGAACGCTAGAAAAAAAAATATATCTGAAGCAACACGGTTGTCTGCACTATCGCAGAAACAATCAGGGCAATTTTCGGGCCAAAGGTTAACCTGATTCCATGTAGGGATGTAGGGTAAACGGTTCAGATTCACGTTTGACAAACAGCCGTTCCAACCACGCGGCGATTTGCCAACGGCCGAGGGCGTGAAACAGAGCAATAGTAAATCACTGAAGGAATCTGGCCAGTTATCATTCCGCCTGACGAAACTTTAGGGAGTTCGAATTGCCGTCTCGTCAGCACGGAACGCTAGAAAAAAAATATATCTGAAGCAACACGGTTGTCTGCACTATCGCAGAAACAATCAGGGCAATTTTCGGGCCAAAGGTTAAGCTGATTCCATGTAGGGATGTAGGGTAAACGGTGCAGATCCACGTTTGACAAACAGCCGTTCCAACCACGCGGCGATTTGCGAACGGCCGAGGGCGTGAAACAGAGCAATATTAAATCACTGAAGGACTCTGGCCAGATATCATTCCGCCTGACGAAACTTAAGGGAGTTCGAATTGCCGTCTCGTCAGCACGGAACGCTAGAAAAAAAATATATCTTAAGCAACACGGTTGTCTGCACTATCGCAGAAACAATCAGGGCAATTTTCCGGCCAAAGGTTAAGCTGATTCCACGTAGGGATGTAGGGTAAACGGTGCAGATCCACGTTTGACAAACAGCCGTTCCAACCACGCGGCGATTTGCGAACGGCCGAGGGCGTGAAACAGAGCAATAGAAAATCACTGAAGGACTCTGGCCAGTTATCATTCCGCCTGACGAAACTTTAGGAAGTTCCAATTGCCGTCTCGTCAGCACGGAACGCTAGAAAAAAATATATCTGAAGCAACACGGTTGTCTGCACTATCGCAGAAACAATCAGGGCAATTTTCTGGCCAAAGGTTAAGCTGATACCATGTAGGGATGTAGGGTAAACGGTGCAGATCCACGTTTGACAAACAGCCGTTCCAACCACGCGGCGATTTGCGAACGGCCGAGGGCGTCAAACAGAGCAATAGTAAATCACTGAAGGACTCTGGCCAGTTATCATTCCGCCTGACGAAACTTTAGGGAGTTCGAATTGCCGTCTCGTCAGCACGGAACGCTAGAAAAAAAATATATCTGAAGCAACACGGTTGTCTGCACTATCGCAGAAAAAATCAGGGCAATTTTCGGGCCAAAGGTTAAGCTGATTCCATGTAGGGATGTAGGGTAAACGGTGCAAATCCACGTTTGACAAACAGCCGTTCCAACCACGCGGCGATTTGCGAACGGCCGAGGGCGTGAAACAGAGCAATAGTAAATCACTGAAGGACTCTGGCCAGTTATCATTCCGCCTGATGAAACTTTAGGGAGTTCGAATTGCCGTCTCGTCAGCACGGAACGCTAGAAAAAAATATATCTGAAGCAACACGGTTGTCTGCACTATCGCAGAAACAATCAGGGCAATTTTCGGGCCAAAGGTTAAGCTGATTCCATGTAGGGATGTAGGGTAAACGGTGCAGATTCACGTTTGACAAACAGCCGTTCCAACCACGCGGCGATTTGCGAACGGCCGAGGGCGTGAAACAGAGCAATAGTAAATCACTGAAGGACTCTGGCCAGTTATCATTCCGCCTGACGAAACTTTAGGGAGTTCCAATTGCCGTCTCGTCAGCACGGAACGCTAGAAAAAAAATATATCTGAAGCAACACGGTTGTCTGCACTATCGCAGAAACAATCAGGGCAATTTTCGGGCCAAAGGTTAAGCTGATTCCATGTAGAGATGTAGGGTAAACGGTGCAGATCCACGTTTGACAAACAGCCGTTCCAACCACGCGGCGATTTGCGAACGGCCGAGGGCGTGAAACAGAGCAATAGTAAATCACTGAAGGACTCTGGCCAGTTATCATTCCGCCTGACGAAACTTTAGGGAGTTCGAATTGCCGTCTCGTCAGCACGGAACGCTAGAAAAAAATATATCTGAAGCAACACGGTTGTCTGCACTATCGCAGAAACAATCAGGGCAATTTTCGGGCCAAAGGTTAAGGTGATTCCATGTAGGGATGTAGGGTAAATGGTGCAGATCCACGTTTGACAAACAGCCGTTCCAACCACGCGGCGATTTGCGAACGGCCGAGGGCGTGAAACAGAGCAATAGTAAATCACTGAAGGACTCTGGCCAGTTATCATTCCGCCTGACGAAACTTTAGGGAGTTCGAATTGCCGTCTCGTCAGCATGGAACGCTAGAAAAAAAATATATCTGAAGCAACACGGTTGTCTGCACTATCGCAGAAACAATCAGGGCAATTTTCTGGCCAAAGGTTAAGCTGATACCATGTAGGGATGTAGGGTAAACGGTGCAGATCCACGTTTGACAAACAGCCGTTCCAACCACGCGGCGATTTGCGAACGGCCGAGGGCGTGAAACAGAGCAATAGTAAATCACTGAAGGACTCTGGCAGTTATCATTCCGCCTGACGAAACTTTAGGGAGTTCCAATTGCCGTCTCGTCAGCACGGAACGCTAGAAAAAAAATATATCTGAAGCAACACGGTTGTCTGCACTATCGCAGAAACAATCAGGGCAATTTTCGGGCCAAAGGTTAAGCTGATTCCATGTAGGGATGTAGGGTAAACGGTGCAGATTCACGTTTGACAAACAGCCGTTCCAACCACGCGGCGATTTGCGAACGGCCGAGGGCGTGAAACAGAGCAATATTAAATCACTGAAGGACTCTGGCCAGTTATCATTACGCCTGACGAAACTTTAGGGAGTTCCAATTGCCGTCTCGTCAGCACGGAACGCTAGAAAAAAAATATATCTGAAGCAACACGGTTGTCTGCACTATCGCAGAAACAATCAGGGCAATTTTCGGGCCAAAGGTTAAGCTGATTCCATGTATGGATGTAGGGTAAACGGTGGAGATTCACGTTTGACAAACAGCCGTTCCAACCACGCGGCGATTTGCCAACGGCCGAGGGCGTGAAACAGAGCAACAGAAAATCGCTGAAGTACTCTGGCCAGTTATCATTCCGCCTGACGAAACTTTAGGGAGTTCGAATTGCCGTCTCGTCAGCACGGAACGCTAGAAAAAAAATATATCTGAAGCAACACGGTTGTCTGCACTATCGCAGAAACAATCAGGGCAATTTTCGGGCCAAAGGTTAAGCTGATTCTACGTAGGGATGTAGGGTAAACGGTGGAGATTCACGTTTGACAAACAGCCGTTCCAACCACGCGGCGATTTGCGAACGGCCGAGGGCGTGAAACAGAGCAATAGTAAATCACTGAAGGACTCTGGCCAGTTATCATTCCGCCTGACGAAACTTTAGGGAGTTCCAATTGCCGTCTCGTCAGCACGGAACGCTAGAAAAAAATATATCTGAAGCAACACGGTTGTCTGCACTATCGCAGAAACAATCAGGGCAATTTTCGGGCCAAAGGTTAAGGTGATTCCATGTAGGGATGTAGGGTAAACGGTGCAGATTCAGGTTTGACAAACAGCCGTTCCAACCACGCGGCGATTTGCGAACGGCCGAGGCCGTGAAACAGAGCAATAGTAAATCACTGAAGGACTCTGGCCAGTTATCATTCCGCCTGACGAAACTTTAGGGAGTTCGAATTGCCGTCTCGTCAGCACGGAACGCTAGAAAAAAAACATATCTGAAGCAACACGGTTGTCTGCACTATCGCAGAAACAATCAGGGCAATTTTCGGGCCAAAGGTTAAGGTGATTCCATGTAGGGATGTAGGGTAAATGGTGCAGATCCACGTTTGACAAACAGCCGTTCCAACCACGCGGCGATTTGCGAACGGCCGAGGGCGTGAAACAGAGCAATAGAAAATCACTGAAGGACTCTGGCCAGTTATCATTCCGCCTGACGAAACTTTAGGGAGTTCGAATTGCCGTCTCGTCAGCACGGAACGCTAGAAAAAAAATATATCTGAAGCAACACGGTTGTCTGCACTATCGCAGAAACAATCAGGGCAATTTTCTGGCCAAAGGTTAAGCTGATTCCATGTAGGGATGTAGGGTAAACGGTGCAGATCCACGTTTGACAAACAGCCGTTCCAACCACGCGGCGATTTGCGAACGGCCGAGGGCGTGAAACAGAGCAATAGTAAATCACTGAAGGACTCTGGCAGTTATCATTCCGCCTGACGAAACTTTAGGGAGTTCCAATTGCCGTCTCGTCAGCACGGAACGCTAGAAAAAAAATATATCTGAAGCAACACGGTTGTCTGCACTATCGCAGAAACAATCAGGGCAATTTTCGGGCCAAAGGTTAAGCTGATTCCATGTAGGGATGTAGGGTAAATGGTGCAGATCCACGTTTGACAAACAGCCGTTCCAACCACGCGGCGATTTGCGAACGGCCGAGGGCGTGAAACAGAGCAATAGTAAATCACTGAAGGACTCTGGCCAGTTATCATTCCGCCTGACGAAACTTTAGGGAGTTCCAATTGCCGTCTCGTCAGCACGGAACGCTAGAAAAAAATATATCTGAAGCAACACGGTTGTCTGCACTATCGCAGAAACAATCAGGGCAATTTTCGGGCCAAAGGTTAAGGTGATTCCATGTAGGGATGTAGGGTAAACGGTGCAGATTCAGGTTTGACAAACAGCCGTTCCAACCACGCGGCGATTTGCGAACGGCCGAGGCCGTGAAACAGAGCAATAGTAAATCACTGAAGGACTCTGGCCAGTTATCATTCCGCCTGACGAAACTTTAGGGAGTTCGAATTGCCGTCTCGTCAGCACGGAACGCTAGAAAAAAAACATATCTGAAGCAACACGGTTGTCTGCACTATCGCAGAAACAATCAGGGCAATTTTCGGGCCAAAGGTTAAGGTGATTCCATGTAGGGATGTAGGGTAAATGGTGCAGATCCACGTTTGACAAACAGCCGTTCCAACCACGCGGCGATTTGCGAACGGCCGAGGGCGTGAAACAGAGCAATAGTAAATCACTGAAGGACTCTGGCCAGTTATCATTCCGCCTGACGAAACTTTAGGGAGTTCGAATTGCCGTCTCGTCAGCACGGAACGCTAGAAAAAAAATATATCTGAAGCAACACGGTTGTCTGCACTATCGCAGAAACAATCAGGGCAATTTTCTGGCCAAAGGTTAAGCTGATTCCATGTAGGGATGTAGGGTAAACGGTGCAGATCCACGTTTGACAAACAGCCGTTCCAACCACGCGGCGATTTGCGAACGGCCGAGGGCGTGAAACAGAGCAATAGTAAATCACTGAAGGACTCTGGCAGTTATCATTCCGCCTGACGAAACTTTAGGGAGTTCCAATTGCCGTCTCGTCAGCACGGAACGCTAGAAAAAAAATATATCTGAAGCAACACGGTTGTCTGCACTATCGCAGAAACAATCAGGGCAATTTTCGGGCCAAAGGTTAAGCTGATTCCATGTAGGGATGTAGGGTAAATGGTGCAGATCCACGTTTGACAAACAGCCGTTCCAACCACGCGGCGATTTGCGAACGGCCGAGGGCGTGAAACAGAGCAATAGTAAATCACTGAAGGACTCTGGCCAGTTATCATTCCGCCTGACGAAACTTTAGGGAGTTCGAATTGCCGTCTCGTCAGCACGGAACGCTAGAAAAAAAATATATCTGAAGCAACACGGTTGTCTGCACTATCGCAGAAACAATCAGGGCAATTTTCTGGCCAAAGGTTAAGCTGATTCCATGTAGGGATGTAGGGTAAACGGTGCAGATCCACGTTTGACAAACAGCCGTTCCAACCACGCGGCGATTTGCGAACGGCCGAGGGCGTGAAACAGAGCAATAGTAAATCACTGAAGGACTCTGGCAGTTATCATTCCGCCTGACGAAACTTTAGGGAGTTCCAATTGCCGTCTCGTCAGCACGGAACGCTAGAAAAAAAATATATCTGAAGCAACACGGTTGTCTGCACTATCGCAGAAACAATCAGGGCAATTTTCGGGCCAAAGGTTAAGCTGATTCCATGTAGGGATGTAGGGTAAACGGTGCAGATTCACGTTTGACAAACAGCCGTTCCAACCACGCGGCGATTTGCGAACGGCCGAGGGCGTGAAACAGAGCAAAAGTAAATCACTGAAGGACTCTGGCCAGTTATCATTACGCCTGACGAAACTTTAGGGAGTTCCAATTGCCGTCTCGTCAGCACGGAACGCTAGAAAAAAAATATATCTGAAGCAACACGGTTGTCTGCACTATCGCAGAAACAATCAGGGCAATTTTCGGGCCAAAGGTTAAGCTGATTCCATGTAGGGATGTAGGGTAAACGGTGCAGATTCACGTTTGACAAACAGCCGTTCCAACCACGCGGCGATTTGCCAACGGCCGAGGGCGTGAAACAGAGCAACAGTAAATCGCTGAAGTACTCTGGCCAGTTATCATTCCGCCTGACGAAACTTTAGGGAGTTCGAATTGCCGTCTCGTCAGCACGGAACGCTAGAAAAAAAATATATCTGAAGCAACACGGTTGTCTGCACTATCGCAGAAACAATCAGGGCAATTTTCGGGCCAAAGGTTAAGCTGATTCTACGTAGGGATGTAGGGTAAACGGTGCAGATTCACGTTTGACAAACAGCCGTTCCAACCACGCGGCGATTTGCGAACGGCCGAGGGCGTGAAACAGAGCAATAGTAAATCACTGAAGGACTCTGGCCAGTTATCATTCCGCCTGACGAAACTTTAGGGAGTTCCAATTGCCGTCTCGTCAGCACGGAACGCTAGAAAAAAAAATATATCTGAAGCAACACGGTTGTCTGCACTATCGCAGAAACAATCAGGGCAATTTTCGGGCCAAAGGTTAAGCTGATTCCATGTAGGGATGTAGGGTAAACGGTGCAGATCCACGTTTGACAAACAGCCGTTCCAACCACGCGGCGATTTGCGAACGGCCGAGGTCGTGAAACAGAGCAATAGTAAATCACTGAAGGACTCTGGCCAGTTATCATTCCGCCTGACGAAACTTTAGGGAGTTGCAATTGCCGTCTCGTCAGCACGGAACGCTAGAAAAAAATATATCTGAAGCAACACGGTTGTCTGCACTATCGCAGAAACAATCAGGGCAATTTTCGGGCCAAAGGTTAAGCTGATTCCATGTAGGGATGTAGGGTAAACGGTGCAGATCCACGTTTGACAAACAGCCGTTCCAACCATGCGGCGATTTGCGAACGGCCGAGGGCGTGAAACAGAGCAATAGTAAATCACTGAAGGACTCTGGCAGTTATCATTCCGCCTGACGAAACTTTAGGGAGTTCCAATTGCCGTCTCGTCAGCACGGAACGCTAGAAAAAAAATATATCTGAAGCAACACGGTTGTCTGCACTATCGCAGAAACAATCAGGGCAATTTTCGGGCCAACGGTTAAGCTGATTCCATGTAGGTATGTAGGGTAAACGGTGCAGATTCACGTTTGACAAACAGCCGTTCCAACCACGCGGCGATTTGCGAACGGCCGAGGGCGTGAAACAGAGCAATAGTAAATCACTGAAGGACTCTGGCCAGTTATCATTACGCCTGACGAAACTTTAGGGAGTTCCAAATGCCGTCTCGTCAGCACGGAACGATAGAAAAAAAATATATCTGAAGCAACACGGTTGTCTGCACTATCGCAGAAACAATCAGGGCAATTTTCGGGCCAAAGGTTAAGCTGATTCCATGTAGGGATGTAGGGTAAATGGTGCAGATCCACGTTTGACAAACAGCCGTTCCAACCACGCGGCGATTTGCGAACGGCCGAGGGCGTGAAACAGAGCAATAGTAAATCACTGAAGGACTCTGGCCAGTTATCATTCCGCCTGACGAAACTTTAGGGAGTTCCAATTGCCGTCTCGTCAGCACGGAACGCTAGAAAAAAATATATCTGAAGCAACACGGTTGTCTGCACTATCGCAGAAACAATCAGGGCAATTTTCGGGCCAAAGGTTAAGGTGATTCCATGTAGGGATGTAGGGTAAACGGTGCAGATTCAGGTTTGACAAACAGCCGTTCCAACCACGCGGCGATTTGCGAACGGCCGAGGCCGTGAAACAGAGCAATAGTAAATCACTGAAGGACTCTGGCCAGTTATCATTCCGCCTGACGAAACTTTAGGGAGTTCGAATTGCTTTTCGTCAGCACGGAACGCTAGAAAAAAAACATATCTGAAGCAACACGGTTGTCTGCACTATCGCAGAAACAATCAGGGCAATTTTCGGGCCAAAGGTTAAGGTGATTCCATGTAGGGATGTAGGGTAAATGGTGCAGATCCACGTTTGACAAACAGCCGTTCCAACCACGCGGCGATTTGCGAACGGCCGAGGGCGTGAAACAGAGCAATAGTAAATCACTGAAGGACTCTGGCCAGTTATCATTCCGCCTGACGAAACTTTAGGGAGTTCGAATTGCCGTCTCGTCAGCACGGAACGCTAGAAAAAAAATATATCTGAAGCAACACGGTTGTCTGCACTATCGCAGAAACAATCAGGGCAATTTTCTGGCCAAAGGTTAAGCTGATTCCATGTAGGGATGTAGGGTAAACGGTGCAGATCCACGTTTGACAAACAGCCGTTCCAACCACGCGGCGATTTGCGAACGGCCGAGGGCGTGAAACAGAGCAATAGTAAATCACTGAAGGACTCTGGCAGTTATCATTCCGCCTGACGAAACTTTAGGGAGTTCCAATTGCCGTCTCGTCAGCACGGAACGCTAGAAAAAAAATATATCTGAAGCAACACGGTTGTCTGCACTATCGCAGAAACAATCAGGGCAATTTTCGGGCCAAAGGTTAAGCTGATTCCATGTAGGGATGTAGGGTAAATGGTGCAGATCCACGTTTGACAAACAGCCGTTCCAACCACGCGGCGATTTGCGAACGGCCGAGGGCGTGAAACAGAGCAATAGTAAATCACTGAAGGACTCTGGCCAGTTATCATTCCGCCTGACGAAACTTTAGGGAGTTCGAATTGCCGTCTCGTCAGCACGGAACGCTAGAAAAAAAATATATCTGAAGCAACACGGTTGTCTGCACTATCGCAGAAACAATCAGGGCAATTTTCTGGCCAAAGGTTAAGCTGATTCCATGTAGGGATGTAGGGTAAACGGTGCAGATCCACGTTTGACAAACAGCCGTTCCAACCACGCGGCGATTTGCGAACGGCCGAGGGCGTGAAACAGAGCAATAGTAAATCACTGAAGGACTCTGGCAGTTATCATTCCGCCTGACGAAACTTTAGGGAGTTCCAATTGCCGTCTCGTCAGCACGGAACGCTAGAAAAAAAATATATCTGAAGCAACACGGTTGTCTGCACTATCGCAGAAACAATCAGGGCAATTTTCGGGCCAAAGGTTAAGCTGATTCCATGTAGGGATGTAGGGTAAACGGTGCAGATTCACGTTTGACAAACAGCCGTTCCAACCACGCGGCGATTTGCGAACGGCCGAGGGCGTGAAACAGAGCAAAAGTAAATCACTGAAGGACTCTGGCCAGTTATCATTACGCCTGACGAAACTTTAGGGAGTTCCAATTGCCGTCTCGTCAGCACGGAACGCTAGAAAAAAAATATATCTGAAGCAACACGGTTGTCTGCACTATCGCAGAAACAATCAGGGCAATTTTCGGGCCAAAGGTTAAGCTGATTCCATGTAGGGATGTAGGGTAAACGGTGCAGATTCACGTTTGACAAACAGCCGTTCCAACCACGCGGCGATTTGCCAACGGCCGAGGGCGTGAAACAGAGCAACAGTAAATCGCTGAAGTACTCTGGCCAGTTATCATTCCGCCTGACGAAACTTTAGGGAGTTCGAATTGCCGTCTCGTCAGCACGGAACGCTAGAAAAAAAATATATCTGAAGCAACACGGTTGTCTGCACTATCGCAGAAACAATCAGGGCAATTTTCGGGCCAAAGGTTAAGCTGATTCTACGTAGGGATGTAGGGTAAACGGTGCAGATTCACGTTTGACAAACAGCCGTTCCAACCACGCGGCGATTTGCGAACGGCCGAGGGCGTGAAACAGAGCAATAGTAAATCACTGAAGGACTCTGGCCAGTTATCATTCCGCCTGACGAAACTTTAGGGAGTTCCAATTGCCGTCTCGTCAGCACGGAACGCTAGAAAAAAAAATATATCTGAAGCAACACGGTTGTCTGCACTATCGCAGAAACAATCAGGGCAATTTTCGGGCCAAAGGTTAAGCTGATTCCATGTAGGGATGTAGGGTAAACGGTGCAGATCCACGTTTGACAAACAGCCGTTCCAACCACGCGGCGATTTGCGAACGGCCGAGGTCGTGAAACAGAGCAATAGTAAATCACTGAAGGACTCTGGCCAGTTATCATTCCGCCTGACGAAACTTTAGGGAGTTGCAATTGCCGTCTCGTCAGCACGGAACGCTAGAAAAAAATATATCTGAAGCAACACGGTTGTCTGCACTATCGCAGAAACAATCAGGGCAATTTTCGGGCCAAAGGTTAAGCTGATTCCATGTAGGGATGTAGGGTAAACGGTGCAGATCCACGTTTGACAAACAGCCGTTCCAACCATGCGGCGATTTGCGAACGGCCGAGGGCGTGAAACAGAGCAATAGTAAATCACTGAAGGACTCTGGCAGTTATCATTCCGCCTGACGAAACTTTAGGGAGTTCCAATTGCCGTCTCGTCAGCACGGAACGCTAGAAAAAAAATATATCTGAAGCAACACGGTTGTCTGCACTATCGCAGAAACAATCAGGGCAATTTTCGGGCCAACGGTTAAGCTGATTCCATGTAGGTATGTAGGGTAAACGGTGCAGATTCACGTTTGACAAACAGCCGTTCCAACCACGCGGCGATTTGCGAACGGCCGAGGGCGTGAAACAGAGCAATAGTAAATCACTGAAGGACTCTGGCCAGTTATCATTACGCCTGACGAAACTTTAGGGAGTTCCAAATGCCGTCTCGTCAGCACGGAACGATAGAAAAAAAATATATCTGAAGCAACACGGTTGTCTGCACTATCGCAGAAACAATCAGGGCAATTTTCGGGCCAAAGGTTAAGCTGATTCCATGTAGGGATGTAGGGTAAATGGTGCAGATCCACGTTTGACAAACAGCCGTTCCAACCACGCGGCGATTTGCGAACGGCCGAGGGCGTGAAACAGAGCAATAGTAAATCACTGAAGGACTCTGGCCAGTTATCATTCCGCCTGACGAAACTTTAGGGAGTTCCAATTGCCGTCTCGTCAGCACGGAACGCTAGAAAAAAATATATCTGAAGCAACACGGTTGTCTGCACTATCGCAGAAACAATCAGGGCAATTTTCGGGCCAAAGGTTAAGGTGATTCCATGTAGGGATGTAGGGTAAACGGTGCAGATTCAGGTTTGACAAACAGCCGTTCCAACCACGCGGCGATTTGCGAACGGCCGAGGCCGTGAAACAGAGCAATAGTAAATCACTGAAGGACTCTGGCCAGTTATCATTCCGCCTGACGAAACTTTAGGGAGTTCGAATTGCCGTCTCGTCAGCACGGAACGCTAGAAAAAAAACATATCTGAAGCAACACGGTTGTCTGCACTATCGCAGAAACAATCAGGGCAATTTTCGGGCCAAAGGTTAAGGTGATTCCATGTAGGGATGTAGGGTAAATGGTGCAGATCCACGTTTGACAAACAGCCGTTCCAACCACGCGGCGATTTGCGAACGGCCGAGGGCGTGAAACAGAGCAATAGTAAATCACTGAAGGACTCTGGCCAGTTATCATTCCGCCTGACGAAACTTTAGGGAGTTCGAATTGCCGTCTCGTCAGCACGGAACGCTAGAAAAAAAATATATCTGAAGCAACACGGTTGTCTGCACTATCGCAGAAACAATCAGGGCAATTTTCTGGCCAAAGGTTAAGCTGATTCCATGTAGGGATGTAGGGTAAACGGTGCAGATCCACGTTTGACAAACAGCCGTTCCAACCACGCGGCGATTTGCGAACGGCCGAGGGCGTGAAACAGAGCAATAGTAAATCACTGAAGGACTCTGGCAGTTATCATTCCGCCTGACGAAACTTTAGGGAGTTCCAATTGCCGTCTCGTCAGCACGGAACGCTAGAAAAAAAATATATCTGAAGCAACACGGTTGTCTGCACTATCGCAGAAACAATCAGGGCAATTTTCGGGCCAAAGGTTAAGCTGATTCCATGTAGGGATGTAGGGTAAATGGTGCAGATCCACGTTTGACAAACAGCCGTTCCAACCACGCGGCGATTTGCGAACGGCCGAGGGCGTGAAACAGAGCAATAGTAAATCACTGAAGGACTCTGGCCAGTTATCATTCCGCCTGACGAAACTTTAGGGAGTTCGAATTGCCGTCTCGTCAGCACGGAACGCTAGAAAAAAAATATATCTGAAGCAACACGGTTGTCTGCACTATCGCAGAAACAATCAGGGCAATTTTCTGGCCAAAGGTTAAGCTGATTCCATGTAGGGATGTAGGGTAAACGGTGCAGATCCACGTTTGACAAACAGCCGTTCCAACCACGCGGCGATTTGCGAACGGCCGAGGGCGTGAAACAGAGCAATAGTAAATCACTGAAGGACTCTGGCAGTTATCATTCCGCCTGACGAAACTTTAGGGAGTTCCAATTGCCGTCTCGTCAGCACGGAACGCTAGAAAAAAAATATATCTGAAGCAACACGGTTGTCTGCACTATCGCAGAAACAATCAGGGCAATTTTCGGGCCAAAGGTTAAGCTGATTCCATGTAGGGATGTAGGGTAAACGGTGCAGATTCACGTTTGACAAACAGCCGTTCCAACCACGCGGCGATTTGCGAACGGCCGAGGGCGTGAAACAGAGCAAAAGTAAATCACTGAAGGACTCTGGCCAGTTATCATTACGCCTGACGAAACTTTAGGGAGTTCCAATTGCCGTCTCGTCAGCACGGAACGCTAGAAAAAAAATATATCTGAAGCAACACGGTTGTCTGCACTATCGCAGAAACAATCAGGGCAATTTTCGGGCCAAAGGTTAAGCTGATTCCATGTAGGGATGTAGGGTAAACGGTGCAGATTCACGTTTGACAAACAGCCGTTCCAACCACGCGGCGATTTGCCAACGGCCGAGGGCGTGAAACAGAGCAACAGTAAATCGCTGAAGTACTCTGGCCAGTTATCATTCCGCCTGACGAAACTTTAGGGAGTTCGAATTGCCGTCTCGTCAGCACGGAACGCTAGAAAAAAAATATATCTGAAGCAACACGGTTGTCTGCACTATCGCAGAAACAATCAGGGCAATTTTCGGGCCAAAGGTTAAGCTGATTCTACGTAGGGATGTAGGGTAAACGGTGCAGATTCACGTTTGACAAACAGCCGTTCCAACCACGCGGCGATTTGCGAACGGCCGAGGGCGTGAAACAGAGCAATAGTAAATCACTGAAGGACTCTGGCCAGTTATCATTCCGCCTGACGAAACTTTAGGGAGTTCCAATTGCCGTCTCGTCAGCACGGAACGCTAGAAAAAAAAATATATCTGAAGCAACACGGTTGTCTGCACTATCGCAGAAACAATCAGGGCAATTTTCGGGCCAAAGGTTAAGCTGATTCCATGTAGGGATGTAGGGTAAACGGTGCAGATCCACGTTTGACAAACAGCCGTTCCAACCACGCGGCGATTTGCGAACGGCCGAGGTCGTGAAACAGAGCAATAGTAAATCACTGAAGGACTCTGGCCAGTTATCATTCCGCCTGACGAAACTTTAGGGAGTTGCAATTGCCGTCTCGTCAGCACGGAACGCTAGAAAAAAATATATCTGAAGCAACACGGTTGTCTGCACTATCGCAGAAACAATCAGGGCAATTTTCGGGCCAAAGGTTAAGCTGATTCCATGTAGGGATGTAGGGTAAACGGTGCAGATCCACGTTTGACAAACAGCCGTTCCAACCATGCGGCGATTTGCGAACGGCCGAGGGCGTGAAACAGAGCAATAGTAAATCACTGAAGGACTCTGGCAGTTATCATTCCGCCTGACGAAACTTTAGGGAGTTCCAATTGCCGTCTCGTCAGCACGGAACGCTAGAAAAAAAATATATCTGAAGCAACACGGTTGTCTGCACTATCGCAGAAACAATCAGGGCAATTTTCGGGCCAACGGTTAAGCTGATTCCATGTAGGTATGTAGGGTAAACGGTGCAGATTCACGTTTGACAAACAGCCGTTCCAACCACGCGGCGATTTGCGAACGGCCGAGGGCGTGAAACAGAGCAATAGTAAATCACTGAAGGACTCTGGCCAGTTATCATTACGCCTGACGAAACTTTAGGGAGTTCCAAATGCCGTCTCGTCAGCACGGAACGATAGAAAAAAAATATATCTGAAGCAACACGGTTGTCTGCACTATCGCAGAAACAATCAGGGCAATTTTCGGGCCAAAGGTTAAGCTGATTCCATGTAGGGATGTAGGGTAAACGGTGCAGATTCACGTTTGACAAACAGGCGTTCCAACCACGCGGCGATTTGCGAACGGCCGAGGGCGTGAAACAGACCAATAGTAAATCACTGAAGGACTCTGGCCAGTTATCATTCCGCCTGACGAAACTTTAGGGAGTTCCAATTGCCGTCTCGTCAGCACGGAACGCTAGAAAAAAAATATATCTGAAGCAACATGGTTGTCTGCACTATCGCAGAAACAATCAGGGCAATTTTCGGCCCAAAGGTTAAGCTGATTCCATGTAGGGATGTAGGGTAAACGGTGCAGACCCACGTTTGACAAACAGCCGTTCCAACCACGCGGCGATTTGCGAACGGCCGAGGGCGTGAAACAGAGCAATAGTAAATCACTGAAGGACTCTGGCCAGTTATCATTCCGCCTGATGAAACTTTAGGGAGTTCCAATTGTCGTCTCGTCAGCACGGAACGCTAGAAAAAAAATATATCTGAAGCAACACGGTTGTCTGCACTATCGCAGAAACAATCAGGGCAATTTTCGAGCCAAAATTTAAGCTGATTCCATGTAGGGATGTAGGGTAAACGGTGCAGATTCACGTTTGACAAACAGCCGTTCCAACCACGCGGCGATTTGCGAACGGCCGAGGGCGTGAAACAGAGCAATAGTAAATCACTGAAGGACTCTGGCCAGTTATCATTCCGCCTGACGAAACTTTAGGGAGTTCGAATTGCCGTCTTGTCAGCACGGAACGCTAGAAAAAAATATATCTGAAGCAAAACGGTTGTCTGCACTATCGCAGAAACAATCAGGGCAATTTTCGGGCCAAAGGTTAAGCTGATTCCATGTAGGGATGTAGGGTAAATGGTGCAGATCCACGTTTGACAAACAGCCGTTCCAACCACGCGGCGATTTGCGAACGGCCGAGGGCGTGAAACAGAGCAATAGTAAATCACTGAAGGACTCTGGCCAGTTATCATTCCGCCTGACGAAACTTTAGGGAGTTCGAATTGCCGTCTCGTCAGCACGGAACGCTAGAAAAAAAAATATATCTGAAGCAAAACGGTTGTCTGCACTATCGCAGCAACAATCAGGGCAATTTTCGGGCCAAAGGTTAAGCTGATTCCATGTAGGGATGTAGGGTAAATGGTGCAGATCCACGTTTGACAAACAGCCGTTCCAACCACGCGGCGATTTGCGAACGGCCGAGGGCGTGAAACAATGCAATTGTAAATCACTGAAGGACTCTGGCCAGTTATCATTCCGCCTGACGAAACTTTAGGGAGTTCGAATTGCCGTCTCGTCAGCACGGAACGCTAGAAAAAAATATATCTTAAGCAACACGGTTGTCTGCACTATCGCAGAAAAAATCAGGGCAATTTTCCGGCCCAAGGTTAAGCTGATTCCACGTAGGGATGTAGGGTAAACGGTGCAGATCCACGTTTGACAAACAGCCGTTCCAACCACGCGGCGATTTGCGAACGGCCGAGGGCGTGAAACAGAGCAATAGTAAATCACTGAAGGACTCTGGCCAGTTATCATTCCGCCTGACGAAACTTTAGGGAGTTGGAATTGCCGTCTCGTCAGCACGGAACGCTAGAAAAAAAATATATCTTAAGCAACACGGTTGTCTGCACTATCGCAGAAACAATCAAGGCAATTTTCCGGCCAAAGGATAAGCTGATTCCACGTAGGGATGTAGGGTAAACGGTGCAGATCCACGTTTGACAAACAGCCGTTCCAACCACGCGGCGATTTGCGAACGGCCGAGGGCGTGAAACAGAGCAATAGTAAATCACTGAAGGACTCTGGCCAGTTATCATTCCGCCTGACGAAACTTTAGGGAGTTCCAATTGCCGTCTCGTCAGCACGGAACGCTAGAAAAAAAATATATCTGAAGCAACACGGTTGTCTGCACTATCGCAGAAACAATCAGGGCAATTTTCGGGCCAAAGGTTAAGCTGATTCCATGTAGGGATGTAGGGTAAACGGTGCAGATCCACGTTTGACAAACAGCCGTTCCAACCACGCGGCGATTTGCGAACGGCCGAGGGCGTCAAACAGAGCAACAGTAAATCACTGAAGGACTCTGGCCAGTTATCATTCCGCCTGACGAAACTTTAGGGAGTTCGAATTGCCGTCTCGTCAGCACGGAACGCTAGAAAAAAAATATATCTGAAGCAACGCGGTTGTCTGCACTATCGCAGAAACAATCACGGCAATTTTCGGGCCAAAGGTTAAGCTGATTCCATGTAGGGATGTAGGGTAAACGGTGCAAATCCACGTTTGACAAACAGCCGTTCCTACCACGCGGCGATTTGCGAACGGCCGAGGGCGTGAAACAGAGCAAAAGTAAATCACTGAAGGACTCTGGCCAGTTATCATTCCGCCTGATGAAACTTAAGGGAGTGCCAATTGCCGTCTCGTCAGCACGGAACGCTAGAAAAAAAAATATATCTGAAGCAACACGGTTGTCTGCACTATCGCAGAAACAATCAGGGCAATTTTCGGGCCAAAGGTTAAGCTGATTCCATGTAGGGATGTAGGGTAAACGGTGCAGATTCACGTTTGACAAACAGCCGTTCCAACCACGCGGCGATTTGCCAACGGCCGAGGGCGTGAAACAGAGCAATAGTAAATCACTGAAGGACTCTGGCCAGTTATCATTCCGCCTGACGAAATTTTAGGGAGTTCCAATTGCCGTCTCGTCAAAAAGGAACGCTAGAAAAAAAATATATCTGAAGCAACACGGTTGTCTGCACTATCGCAGAAACAATCAGGGCAATTTTCGGGCCAAAGGTTAAGCTGATTCCATGTAGGGATGTAGGGTAAACGGTGCAGATCCACGTTTGACAAACAGCCGTTCCAACCACGCGGCGATTTGCGAACGGCCGAGGGCGTGAAACAGAGCAATAGTAAATCACTGAAGGACTCTGGCAGTTATCATTCCGCCTGACGAAACTTTAGGGAGTTCCAATTGCCGTCTCGTCAGCACGGAACGCTAGAAAAAAAATATATCTGAAGCAACACGGTTGTCTGCACTATCGCAGAAACAATCAGGGCAATTTTCCGGCCAAAGGTTAAGCTGATTCCACGTAGGGATGTAGGGTAAACGGTGCAGATCCACGTTTGACAAACAGCCGTTCCAACCACGCGGCGATTTGCGAACGGCCGAGGGCGTGAAATAGAGCAATAGAAAATCACTGAAGGACTCTGGCCAGTTATCATTCCGTATGACGAAACTTTAGGGAGTTCCAATTGCCGTCTCGTCAGCACGGAACGCTAGAAAAAAATATATCTGAAGCAACACGGTTGTCTGCACTATCGCAGAAACAATCAGGGCAATTTTCGGGCCAAAGGTTAAGCTGATTCCATGTAGGGATGTAGGGTAAACGGTGCAGATCCACGTTTGACAAACAGCCGTTCCAACCACGCGGCGATTTGCGAACGGCCGAGGGCGTGAAACAGAGCAATAGTAAATCACTGAAGGACTCTGGCAGTTATCATTCCGCCTGACGAAACTTTAGGGAGTTCCAATTGCCGTCTCGTCAGCACGGAACGCTAGAAAAAAAATATATCTGAAGCAACACGGTTGTCTGCACTATCGCAGAAACAATCAGGGCAATTTTCGGGCCAACGGTTAAGCTGATTCCATGTAGGTATGTAGGGTAAACGGTGCAGATTCACGTTTGACAAACAGCCGTTCCAACCACGCGGCGATTTGCGAACGGCCGAGGGCGTGAAACAGAGCAATAGTAAATCACTGAAGGACTCTGGCCAGTTATCATTACGCCTGACGAAACTTTAGGGAGTTCCAAATGCCGTCTCGTCAGCACGGAACGATAGAAAAAAAATATATCTGAAGCAACACGGTTGTCTGCACTATCGCAGAAACAATCAGGGCAATTTTCGGGCCAAAGGTTAAGCTGATTCCATGTAGGGATGTAGGGTAAACGGTGCAGATTCACGTTTGACAAACAGGCGTTCCAACCACGCGGCGATTTGCGAACGGCCGAGGGCGTGAAACAGACCAATAGTAATTTACTGAAGGACTCTGGCCAGTTATCATTCCGCCTGACGAAACTTTAGGGAGTTCCAATTGCCGTCTCGTCAGCACGGAACGCTAGAAAAAAAATATATCTGAAGCAACATGGTTGTCTGCACTATCGCAGAAACAATCAGGGCAATTTTCGGCCCAAAGGTTAAGCTGATTCCATGTAGGGATGTAGGGTAAACGGTGCAGACCCACGTTTGACAAACAGCCGTTCCAACCACGCGGCGATTTGCGAACGGCCGAGGGCGTGAAACAGAGCAATAGTAAATCACTGAAGGACTCTGGCCAGTTATCATTCCGCCTGATGAAACTTTAGGGAGTTCCAATTGTCGTCTCGTCAGCATGGAACGCTAGAAAAAAAATATATCTGAAGCAACACGGTTGTCTGCACTATCGCAGAAACAATCAGGGCAATTTTCGAGCCAAAATTTAAGCTGATTCCATGTAGGGATGTAGGGTAAACGGTGCAGATTCACGTTTGACAAACAGCCGTTCCAACCACGCGGCGATTTGCCAACGGCCGAGGGCGTGAAACAGAGCAACAGTAAATCGCTGAAGGACTCTGGCCAGTTATCATTCTGCCTGACGAAACTTTAGGGAGTTCGAATTGCCGTCTCGTCAGCACGGAACGCTAGAAAAAAAATATATCTGAAGAAACACGGTTGTCTGCACTATCGCAGAAACAATCAGGGCAATTTTCTGGCCAAAGGTTAAGCTGATTCTACGTAGGGATGTAGGGTAAACGGTGCAGATTCACGTTTGACAAACAGCCGTTCCAACCACGCGGCGATTTGCGAACGGCCGAGGGCGTGAAACAGAGCAATAGTAAATCACTGAAGGACTCTGGCCAGTTATCATTCCGCCTGACGAAACTTTAGGGAGTTCCAATTGCCGTCTCGTCAGCACGGAACGCTAGAAAAAATATATCTGAAGCAACACGGTTGTCTGCACTATCGCAGAAACAATCAGGGCAATTTTAGGGCCAAAGGTTAAGCTGATTCCATGTAGGGGTGTAGGGTAAACGGTGCAGATTCACGTTTGACAAACAGACGTTCCAACCACGCGGCGATTTGCGAACGGCCGAGGGCGTGAAACAGAGCAATAGTAAATCACTGAAGGACTCTGGCCAGTTATCATTCCGCCTGACGAAACTTTAGGGAGTTCGAATTGCCGTCTCGTCAGCACGGAACGCTAGAAAAAAAATATATCTGAAGCAAAACGGTTGTCTGCACTATCGCAGAAACAATCAGGGCAATTTTCGGGCCAAAGGTTAAGCTGATTCCATGTAGGGATGTAGGGTAAATGGTGCAGATCCACGTTTGACAAACAGCCGTTCCAACCACGCGGCGATTTGCGAACGGCCGAGGGCGTGAAACAGAGCAATAGTAAATCACTGAAGGACTCTGGCCAGTTATCATTCCGCCTGACGAAACTTTAGGGAGTTCGAATTGCCGTCTCGTCAGCACGGAACGCTAGAAAAAAAAATATATCTGAAGCAAAACGGTTGTCTGCACTATCGCAGCAACAATCAGGGCAATTTTCGGGCCAAAGGTTAAGCTGATTCCATGTAGGGATGTAGGGTAAATGGTGCAGATCCACGTTTGACAAACAGCCGTTCCAACCACGCGGCGATTTGCGAACGGCCGAGGGCGTGAAACAATGCAATTGTAAATCACTGAAGGACTCTGGCCAGTTATCATTCCGCCTGACGAAACTTTAGGGAGTTCGAATTGCCGTCTCGTCAGCACGGAACGCTAGAAAAAAATATATCTTAAGCAACACGGTTGTCTGCACTATCGCAGAAACAATCAGGGCAATTTTCCGGCCCAAGGTTAAGCTGATTCCACGTAGGGATGTAGGGTAAACGGTGCAGATCCAGGTTTGACAAACAGCCGTTCCAACCACGCGGCGATTTGCGAACGGCCGAGGGCGTGAAACAGAGCAATAGTAAATCACTGAAGGACTCTGGCCAGTTATCATTCCGCCTGACGAAACTTTAGGGAGTTGGAATTGCCGTCTCGTCAGCACGGAACGCTAGAAAAAAAATATATCTTAAGCAACACGGTTGTCTGCACTATCGCAGAAACAATCAGGGCAATTTTCGGGCCAAAGGTTAAGCTGATTCCATGTAGGGATGTAGGGTAAACGGTGCAGATCCACGTTTGACAAACAGCCGTTCCAACCACGCGGCGATTTGCGAACGGCCGAGGGCGTCAAACAGAGCAACAGTAAATCACTGAAGGACTCTGGCCAGTTATCATTCCGCCTGACGAAACTTTAGGGAGTTCGAATTGCCGTCTCGTCAGCACGGAACGCTAGAAAAAAAATATATCTGAAGCAACGCGGTTGTCTGCACTATCGCAGAAACAATCACGGCAATTTTCGGGCCAAAGGTTAAGCTGATTCCATGTAGGGATGTAGGGTAAACGGTGCAAATCCACGTTTGACAAACAGCCGTTCCTACCACGCGGCGATTTGCGAACGGCCGAGGGCGTGAAACAGAGCAAAAGTAAATCACTGAAGGACTCTGGCCAGTTATCATTCCGCCTGATGAAACTTAAGGGAGTGCCAATTGCCGTCTCGTCAGCACGGAACGCTAGAAAAAAAAATATATCTGAAGCAACACGGTTGTCTGCACTATCGCAGAAACAATCAGGGCAATTTTCGGGCCAAAGGTTAAGCTGATTCCATGTAGGGATGTAGGGTAAACGGTGCAGATTCACGTTTGACAAACAGCCGTTCCAACCACGCGGCGATTTGCCAACGGCCGAGGGCGTGAAACAGAGCAATAGTAAATCACTGAAGGACTCTGGCCAGTTATCATTCCGCCTGACGAAATTTTAGGGAGTTCCAATTGCCGTCTCGTCAAAAAGGAACGCTAGAAAAAAAAATATATCTGAAGCAACACGGTTGTCTGCACTATCGCAGAAACAATCAGGGCAATTTTCGGGCCAAAGGTTAAGCTGATTCCATGTAGGGATGTAGGGTAAACGGTGCAGATCCACGTTTGACAAACAGCCGTTCCAACCACGCGGCGATTTGCGAACGGCCGAGGGCGTGAAACAGAGCAATATTAAATCACTGAAGGACTCTGGCCAGATATCATTCCGCCTGACGAAACTTAAGGGAGTTCGAATTGCCGTCTCGTCAGCACGGAACGCTAGAAAAAAAATATATCTTAAGCAACACGGTTGTCTGCACTATCGCAGAAACAATCAGGGCAATTTTCCGGCCAAAGGTTAAGCTGATTCCACGTAGGGATGTAGGGTAAACGGTGCAGATCCACGTTTGACAAACAGCCGTTCCAACCACGCGGCGATTTGCGAACGGCCGAGGGCGTGAAATAGAGCAATAGAAAATCACTGAAGGACTCTGGCCAGTTATCATTCCGCCTGACGAAACTTTAGGGAGTTCCAATTGCCGTCTCGTCAGCACGGAACGCTAGAAAAAAATATATCTGAAGCAACACGGTTGTCTGCACTATCGCAGAAACAATCAGGGCAATTTTCGGGCCAAAGGTTAAGCTGATTCCATGTAGGGATGTAGGGTAAACGGTGCAGATCCACTTTTGACAAACAGCCGTTCCAACCACGCGGCGATTTGCGAACGGCCGAGGGCGTCAAACAGAGCAATAGTAAATCACTGAAGGACTCTGGCCAGTTATCATTCCGCCTGACGAAACTTTAGGGAGTTCGAATTGCCGTCTCGTCAGCACGGAACGCTAGAAAAAAAATATATCTGAAGCAACACGGTTGTCTGCACTATCGCAGAAACAATCAGGGCAATTTTCGGGCCAAAGGTTAAGCTGATTCCATGTAGGGATGTAGGGTAAACGGTGCAAATCCACGTTTGACAAACAGCCGTTCCAACCACGCGGCGATTTGCGAACGGCCGAGGGCGTGAAACAGAGCAATAGTAAATCACTGAAGGACTCTGGCCAGTTATCATTCCGCCTGATGAAACTTTAGGGAGTTCGAATTGCCGTCTCGTCAGCACGGAACGCTAGAAAAAAATATATCTGAAGCAACACGGTTGTCTGCACTATCGCAGAAACAATCAGGGCAATTTTCCGGCCAAAGGTTAAGCTGATTCCACGTAGGGATGTAGGGTAAACGGTGCAGATCCACGTTTGACAAACAGCCGTTCCAACCACGCGGCGATTTGCGAACGGCCGAGGGCGTGAAATAGAGCAATAGAAAATCACTGAAGGACTCTGGCCAGTTATCATTCCGCCTGACGAAACTTTAGGGAGTTCCAATTGCCGTCTCGTCAGCACGGAACGCTAGAAAAAAATATATCTGAAGCAACACGGTTGTCTGCACTATCGCAGAAACAATCAGGGCAATTTTCGGGCCAAAGGTTAAGCTGATTCCATGTAGGGATGTAGGGTAAACGGTGCAGATCCACGTTTGACAAACAGCCGTTCCAACCACGCGGCGATTTGCGAACGGCCGAGGGCGTGAAACAGAGCAATAGTAAATCACTGAAGGACTCTGGCAGTTATCATTCCGCCTGACGAAACTTTAGGGAGTTCCAATTGCCGTCTCGTCAGCACGGAACGCTAGAAAAAAAATATATCTGAAGCAACACGGTTGTCTGCACTATCGCAGAAACAATCAGGGCAATTTTCGGGCCAACGGTTAAGCTGATTCCATGTAGGTATGTAGGGTAAACGGTGCAGATTCACGTTTGACAAACAGCCGTTCCAACCACGCGGCGATTTGCGAACGGCCGAGGGCGTGAAACAGAGCAATAGTAAATCACTGAAGGACTCTGGCCAGTTATCATTACGCCTGACGAAACTTTAGGGAGTTCCAAATGCCGTCTCGTCAGCACGGAACGATAGAAAAAAAATATATCTGAAGCAACACGGTTGTCTGCACTATCGCAGAAACAATCAGGGCAATTTTCGGGCCAAAGGTTAAGCTGATTCCATGTAGGGATGTAGGGTAAACGGTGCAGATTCACGTTTGACAAACAGGCGTTCCAACCACGCGGCGATTTGCGAACGGCCGAGGGCGTGAAACAGACCAATAGTAATTTACTGAAGGACTCTGGCCAGTTATCATTCCGCCTGACGAAACTTTAGGGAGTTCCAATTGCCGTCTCGTCAGCACGGAACGCTAGAAAAAAAATATATCTGAAGCAACATGGTTGTCTGCACTATCGCAGAAACAATCAGGGCAATTTTCGGCCCAAAGGTTAAGCTGATTCCATGTAGGGATGTAGGGTAAACGGTGCAGACCCACGTTTGACAAACAGCCGTTCCAACCACGCGGCGATTTGCGAACGGCCGAGGGCGTGAAACAGAGCAATAGTAAATCACTGAAGGACTCTGGCCAGTTATCATTCCGCCTGATGAAACTTTAGGGAGTTCCAATTGTCGTCTCGTCAGCATGGAACGCTAGAAAAAAAATATATCTGAAGCAACACGGTTGTCTGCACTATCGCAGAAACAATCAGGGCAATTTTCGAGCCAAAATTTAAGCTGATTCCATGTAGGGATGTAGGGTAAACGGTGCAGATTCACGTTTGACAAACAGCCGTTCCAACCACGCGGCGATTTGCCAACGGCCGAGGGCGTGAAACAGAGCAACAGTAAATCGCTGAAGGACTCTGGCCAGTTATCATTCTGCCTGACGAAACTTTAGGGAGTTCGAATTGCCGTCTCGTCAGCACGGAACGCTAGAAAAAAAATATATCTGAAGAAACACGGTTGTCTGCACTATCGCAGAAACAATCAGGGCAATTTTCTGGCCAAAGGTTAAGCTGATTCTACGTAGGGATGTAGGGTAAACGGTGCAGATTCACGTTTGACAAACAGCCGTTCCAACCACGCGGCGATTTGCGAACGGCCGAGGGCGTGAAACAGAGCAATAGTAAATCACTGAAGGACTCTGGCCAGTTATCATTCCGCCTGACGAAACTTTAGGGAGTTCCAATTGCCGTCTCGTCAGCACGGAACGCTAGAAAAAATATATCTGAAGCAACACGGTTGTCTGCACTATCGCAGAAACAATCAGGGCAATTTTAGGGCCAAAGGTTAAGCTGATTCCATGTAGGGGTGTAGGGTAAACGGTGCAGATTCACGTTTGACAAACAGACGTTCCAACCACGCGGCGATTTGCGAACGGCCGAGGGCGTGAAACAGAGCAATAGTAAATCACTGAAGGACTCTGGCCAGTTATCATTCCGCCTGACGAAACTTTAGGGAGTTCGAATTGCCGTCTCGTCAGCACGGAACGCTAGAAAAAAAATATATCTGAAGCAAAACGGTTGTCTGCACTATCGCAGAAACAATCAGGGCAATTTTCGGGCCAAAGGTTAAGCTGATTCCATGTAGGGATGTAGGGTAAATGGTGCAGATCCACGTTTGACAAACAGCCGTTCCAACCACGCGGCGATTTGCGAACGGCCGAGGGCGTGAAACAGAGCAATAGTAAATCACTGAAGGACTCTGGCCAGTTATCATTCCGCCTGACGAAACTTTAGGGAGTTCGAATTGCCGTCTCGTCAGCACGGAACGCTAGAAAAAAAAATATATCTGAAGCAAAACGGTTGTCTGCACTATCGCAGCAACAATAAGGGCAATTTTCGGGCCAAAGGTTAAGCTGATTCCATGTAGGGATGTAGGGTAAATGGTGCAGATCCACGTTTGACAAACAGCCGTTCCAACCACGCGGCGATTTGCGAATGGCCGAGGGCGTGAAACAATGCAATTGTAAATCACTGAAGGACTCTGGCCAGTTATCATTCCGCCTGACGAAACTTTAGGGAGTTCGAATTGCCGTCTCGTCAGCACGGAACGCTAGAAAAAAATATATCTTAAGCAACACGGTTGTCTGCACTATCGCAGAAACAATCAGGGCAATTTTCCGGCCCAAGGTTAAGCTGATTCCACGTAGGGATGTAGGGTAAACGGTGCAGATCCACGTTTGACAAACAGCCGTTCCAACCACGCGGCGATTTGCGAACGGCCGAGGGCGTGAAACAGAGCAATAGTAAATCACTGAAGGACTCTGGCCAGTTATCATTCCGCCTGACGAAACTTTAGGGAGTTGGAATTGCCGTCTCGTCAGCACGGAACGCTAGAAAAAAAATATATCTTAAGCAACACGGTTGTCTGCACTATCGCAGAAACAATCAAGGCAATTTTCCGGCCAAAGGATAAGCTGATTCCACGTAGGGATGTAGGGTAAACGGTGCAGATCCACGTTTGACAAACAGCCGTTCCAACCACGCGGCGATTTGCGAACGGCCGAGGGCGTGAAACAGAGCAATAGTAAATCACTGAAGGACTCTGGCCAGTTATCATTCCGCCTGACGAAACTTTAGGGAGTTCCAATTGCCGTCTCGTCAGCACGGAACGCTAGAAAAAAAATATATCTGAAGCAACACGGTTGTCTGCACTATCGCAGAAACAATCAGGGCAATTTTCGGGCCAAAGGTTAAGCTGATTCCATGTAGGGATGTAGGGTAAACGGTGCAGATCCACGTTTGACAAACAGCCGTTCCAACCACGCGGCGATTTGCGAACGGCCGAGGGCGTCAAACAGAGCAACAGTAAATCACTGAAGGACTCTGGCCAGTTATCATTCCGCCTGACGAAACTTTAGGGAGTTCGAATTGCCGTCTCGTCAGCACGGAACGCTAGAAAAAAAATATATCTGAAGCAACGCGGTTGTCTGCACTATCGCAGAAACAATCACGGCAATTTTCGGGCCAAAGGTTAAGCTGATTCCATGTAGGGATGTAGGGTAAACGGTGCAAATCCACGTTTGACAAACAGCCGTTCCTACCACGCGGCGATTTGCGAACGGCCGAGGGCGTGAAACAGAGCAAAAGTAAATCACTGAAGGACTCTGGCCAGTTATCATTCCGCCTGATGAAACTTAAGGGAGTGCCAATTGCCGTCTCGTCAGCACGGAACGCTAGAAAAAAAAATATATCTGAAGCAACACGGTTGTCTGCACTATCGCAGAAACAATCAGGGCAATTTTCGGGCCAAAGGTTAAGCTGATTCCATGTAGGGATGTAGGGTAAACGGTGCAGATTCACGTTTGACAAACAGCCGTTCCAACCACGCGGCGATTTGCCAACGGCCGAGGGCGTGAAACAGAGCAATAGTAAATCACTGAAGGACTCTGGCCAGTTATCATTCCGCCTGACGAAATTTTAGGGAGTTCCAATTGCCGTCTCGTCAAAAAGGAACGCTAGAAAAAAAATATATCTGAAGCAACACGGTTGTCTGCACTATCGCAGAAACAATCAGGGCAATTTTCGGGCCAAAGGTTAAGCTGATTCCATGTAGGGATGTAGGGTAAACGGTGCAGATCCACGTTTGACAAACAGCCGTTCCAACCACGCGGCGATTTGCGAACGGCCGAGGGCGTGAAACAGAGCAATATTAAATCACTGAAGGACTCTGGCCAGATATCATTCCGCCTGACGAAACTTAAGGGAGTTCGAATTGCCGTCTCGTCAGCACGGAACGCTAGAAAAAAAATATATCTTAAGCAACACGGTTGTCTGCACTATCGCAGAAACAATCAGGGCAATTTTCCGGCCAAAGGTTAAGCTGATTCCACGTAGGGATGTAGGGTAAACGGTGCAGATCCACGTTTGACAAACAGCCGTTCCAACCACGCGGCGATTTGCGAACGGCCGAGGGCGTGAAATAGAGCAATAGAAAATCACTGAAGGACTCTGGCCAGTTATCATTCCGCCTGACGAAACTTTAGGGAGTTCCAATTGCCGTCTCGTCAGCACGGAACGCTAGAAAAAAATATATCTGAAGCAACACGGTTGTCTGCACTATCGCAGAAACAATCAGGGCAATTTTCGGGCCAAAGGTTAAGCTGATTCCATGTAGGGATGTAGGGTAAACGGTGCAGATCCACTTTTGACAAACAGCCGTTCCAACCACGCGGCGATTTGCGAACGGCCGAGGGCGTCAAACAGAGCAATAGTAAATCACTGAAGGACTCTGGCCAGTTATCATTCCGCCTGACGAAACTTTAGGGAGTTCGAATTGCCGTCTCGTCAGCACGGAACGCTAGAAAAAAAATATATCTGAAGCAACACGGTTGTCTGCACTATCGCAGAAACAATCAGGGCAATTTTCGGGCCAAAGGTTAAGCTGATTCCATGTAGGGATGTAGGGTAAACGGTGCAAATCCACGTTTGACAAACAGCCGTTCCAACCACGCGGCGATTTGCGAACGGCCGAGGGCGTGAAACAGAGCAATAGTAAATCACTGAAGGACTCTGGCCAGTTATCATTCCGCCTGATGAAACTTTAGGGAGTTCGAATTGCCGTCTCGTCAGCACGGAACGCTAGAAAAAAATATATCTGAAGCAACACGGTTGTCTGCACTATCGCAGAAACAATCAGGGCAATTTTCGGGCCAAAGGTTAAGCTGATTCCATGTAGGGATGTAGGGTAAACGGTGCAGATTCACGTTTGACAAACAGCCGTTCCAACCACGCGGCGATTTGCGAACGGCCGAGGGCGTGAAACAGAGCAATAGTAAATCACTGAAGGACTCTGGCCAGTTATCATTCCGCCTGACGAAACTTTAGAGAGTTCCAATTGCCGTCTCGTCAGCACGGAACGCTAGAAAAAAAATATATCTGAAGCAACACGGTTGTCTGCACTATCGCAGAAACAATCAGGGCAATTTTCGGGCCAAAGGTTAAGCTGATTCCATGTAGGGATGTAGGGTAAACGGTGCAGATTCACGTTTGACAAACAGCCGTTCCAACCACGCGGCGGTAAGCGAACGGCCGAGGGCGTGAAACAGAGCAATAGTACAATCACTGAAGGACTCTGGCCAGTTATCATTCCGCCTGACGAAATTTTAGGGAGTTCCAATTGCCGTCTCGTCAAAAAGGAACGCTAGAAAAAAAATATATCTGAAGCAACACGGTTGTCTGCACTCGAGAAACACGCTCGAGAAACAACCGGCAGTCTACAACGCGTCGTAGACTGCCGGCATTTCTTTCTGCCAGTTATCCGCCAGTTACCCGCTTATGACAGGCTGTAGACGTTCGCGTCACGTCCCGGGGGTTGAAAAGTAGGTCCCCTACTCCCCGTGTAGTCTGTGTGGCGCTGGCTACCACCCTCAAGCATCAGATACAGTTGTAGTAAATATAAATACCCCAGAAAGTGAAGGAGAAACACAGTCGCCCAGATAGCCGAATTGGTAAGGCATTCGAGATCTAATCGAAAGGCGTGGGTTCGGTCCCCACTCTGGGCGCGTGTTTTTCTTTCTTTCTTTCACACGTAACTAATAAAAGAAAATATTGTAACGTCACTAACAGTAAAAAATAGTGTAACCGTTCCCCTATGCCTTCTTTGGCGTTGTAGACTGCCGGCATTTCTTTCTGTATTTCCTAACGAGCCCCTCATTTCCAAACCCTATTATCGTGCGAAAGCTTAGCGAGGCCCTCGGTTCTGGCAGCCTTGATGCCAAGGTAGCATAAGAGGGTTTCCCGCCAGTTACCCACTTATGACAGGCTGTAGACGTTCGCGTCACGCCCCGGGGGTTGAAAAGAAGGTCCCCTTCTCCCCGTGTAGTCTGAGTGGCGCTGGCTACCACCCTCAAGCGTCAGATACAGTTGTAGTAAATATAAATACCCCAGAAAGTGAAGGAGAAACACAGTCGCCCTGATAGCCGAATTGGTAAGGCATTCGAGATCTAATCGAAAGGCGTGGGTTCGGTCCCCACTCTGGGCGCGTGTTTTTCTTTCTTTCTAGCCGACGTAATAATTAAAAAAATAATAATGTAGCGTCACTAACGGTAAAAAATATAGACTGCCGGCATTTCTTTCTGCATATATATATATATAGCGAATAAGAAATGGGAAATGAGGGGCTCAGTGAAATAAGACATTAGAAGAGTTGGCAGTCACGAAAACCTCGGAAAGCAAAGAGGGGAATGCGGTAGGTGATAGAAACAATGAAAAATTTTTTGATCTAGAAAGAAAGTGGTGAAAAAATGCCCGCCGGGTGGAATCCTAACCGACGACCTCCAGAATACCGGTCTGGGGCGATGACCACTACGCTACCGGCGGGGCTGTTTCCTCGACACTTTCTCGGGTATTTATGTCATGCCAGAACAGTGGGCAATCTTTCACCACTTTATTTCTCACTCAAAAAATTCTGCATCTGTTTCTATAACCTACCGCATTCCTCCCTTGGCTTTCCGAGGTTCCGAGCCAACCCTTACTCTCTTTCTCTCTCTCTCTCTGTATATATATATATATATATATATATATATATATATATATATATATATATCATCACCAGCCTATCTATGCCCAATGCAGGGAAAAGGCATCTCCCATTATTCTCCAATTACCTCGGTCCTGTGCCAACTGTGACCAATTTATCCCCTGCAACGCTTGCCGTCTCTAGGGATCCACTCTGTTACCCTTAATGACCAGCGATTATCTTGCCTACGCATTACATGCCGTGCCCACGTATATATATATATATATATATATATATATATATATATATATATATATAAATATATATACATATATATAGTCTGGAAACAGAAATCACACAGAGCGCGAAAAAATAAGTTTAGTGGAGACAGAGTCACACCCAGCTCGCCAGGCACTCAGACGAAGACGACGAAGAGGCCCAAGCGAGGCGACGAGATGTCTGCTTTTAGAAGGGTTCCCTGTGCATAATGTAAATAAATTGCTCCTTCCCAGACTACGGCCTCCTCCCTTGCTTCCCTTTACGTTTTCCACATGGTGCCAAAACCCGCGACGTCCAGCGACACGACGAGGTCAGCCATGCAGCGGAATTAAATTCTTCGACCGCCATGCTCACCCCGAAGCCACGAGGATGCGTCGAGACAGCGGAACCGGCTCCGGATTGCCCAGAACAGCCTTCTGCAATTCCATCGAAAGCTTATCGCCGAATTGACGCCCACTCTTGAGGAATAAAAAAAACGTCGAGGCCGCTGTTTTCATGGCGAGACTCCAGCACAGTGCCGACCGACTTGCTGCTATCAGCGAGAAGCTGGATGCCCTTGCTTGCGGAACCACAATTGACGGCCAACACAACGAAGCTTTAGAGTCCGTTAATGAAGCACACAGAATTATTCGCTACCTCAAACAAAGAGTTTGCGGACAAAAGAAACTTACCCCTGAGGACCCCTACCTCATAAAAGAAAAAAGAAGGCTACACCTGCCAAAACATGAACTAAGTCCTACCAGCGACAGAAATGAACCCGAGGAAGAGACCGGAACCCACGAGAACCAACATACTTCAGCGACTTCGATGGGAATTCCGATAGTCCGTTGTCAACCCTCCAACCCTTCAAGCTTGGCTACATTTTTGAAGAAGAAGAAGACTTTATTTTTCAGCAGACGTTGTTACAATCCCTGCTGAAGGGGCAGGAGCTAAAGGCATTGAGTGCCTGCCGAGGGCTCCTGACCCTCTGGAGTCCACAACAGAGGAGTTCACAGTAGAGGACATGTTCAAATCAAATATGTGTGCTTAGCAATAAGATCCAGCAATAGAGAGAAAAAAAATAAGTAAATCGTGAAAAATACAAAAAATACAAAACATCACCAGCACCGACGAAAAGTGCCTCTATGAATGACAACTCGACTGAGAGAGCGCTTCAGGAACGCCAGAAAACTGTGCATGTTTCGCTCAGGCCTCCAAACGCCATGATTCCGGAAGCACCACATGAGGAACAGAACGGTGACCCTGAGGAGCTTACGCCATCTATGCCAGACCCAACTGCATCGGAACAAAACAGCCGGGACGAGGATCTGGCTTCGGCAGGTGTCATCGTCGAGGAACCCATGACTGAAGCGCTCGAAACCACATTTGTATGTCGGTATGCGGCAATGAGATCTTCTTTAGACGTTGTGCAGAAAGACTTTTAGAAGAGAGAAAACGTTGGCCACCGCAGGAAAGTCAGTAAACCTACACAGGACAATAACGAGCCATCACTGAGACAGAAGCGCGACCATGCTCCGGATGTGTGTCTGCGATAGGAGTGCGTTAACGCAGTGAAACTTACGACCGAGATATTAGTGCAGCGGCTACAACCACATGATATCAGTGCTACAAGGAACGAACTGTTTCAACGAGCTGCCCGTAAGCACTCGGATTCCTCGATGACCGTACACCTTTATCTCGACTACGCACCTGCTGCAGACTACGCAGCCCCTTTTCCTGGAATTAGGCGAGACGACAACGCTGTCGTCGGCATGATCACACGTATGACTAAGGAGGACACCAGACGTGTTCAAAAAGTAAAGAATACTGGACAGCGTGGTCCTGAGAAGGTTCACACAGAACAAGATGTTAACGTTCACGGTTTCAATCAGGGCATGCAGTGCAAAGGCAAGAAGTCACGTTTACTACATCCTCAGTCTGTGCCCATTCTGAACTGGAAAGAAGGATACGACTGTGACCAGTAGCCTGACTTAGACGTCAGAAGAAAACAGCGCAAAAGTTAGAAAAAAGGCAAAGTCACGAAGAAAGAGAAGGCCGAAGATAAGAAAACGAATCTGAGAGACCGGCTGGACACGAATGGACGAAACACCATTGCAAGGACTCGGGCAGTACCTTCATCGATTTCTCTTATCCCGCATACACGAACTCTCGTGGGGCGGGAAGATGTTGGAACTTTAATGGAAGGCGAAGGAGCTCACACCTAGCTCAGCAGGCACTCAGACGAAGAAGACGAAGACGACCAAGCGAGGCGACGAGATGGCTGCTTTGAGAATGGTTCCCTGTACATAATGTATTGCTATTTCTCGGACGACGGCCTCCACCCTTGCTTCCCTGGACGTTTTCCTTATATTATCATCATCATCATCACCAGCCTATCTACCCCAGGGCAAAGGCCTCTCCCATTATTCTCCAATTACCTTGGTCCTGTGCCAACTGTGACCAATTTATCCCCGCAAACTTTTTGATCTCCTCTGCCCATCTAATTTTCTGCCGCCCCCTGCAGCGCTTGCCTTCTCTAGGGATCCACTCTGTTACCTTTAATGACCACCGAATATGTTGTCTTCGCATTACATGCCCTGCCCACGTCCATTTCTTCTTCTTAATTTCTACTAATATGTCTTTGACACCAGTTTGCTCCCTGACCCTCTCCGCTCTCTTCTTGTCCCTTAATGTTACACCTACCATTTTCCGCTCCATTGCCCGCTGAGTCGTTCTCAATTTAAGTTGAACCCTCTTAGTGAGCCTCCACGTTTCTGCCCCGTAGGTGAGTACCGGTAAGATGCAGCTGTCATACACTTTCTTCTTCAGCGACAATGGTAGGATGCTATTCATTATCTGAGAATGCCTGCCATATGCACCCCACCTCGGTCTGATCCTTCTAATTATCTCTGCCTCATGGTTGGGATCTGGGGTCACAACTTGGCCTAAGTCGATATATTCGCTTACCACTTCCACTGCCTCGCTACCTATCTCAAACCGCTGTGCTGTCCCGAGGTTATTGATCATTACTTTAGTTTTCTGCATATTAATTTTCAGGCACGCCGTTCTACTCTGTTCGCCCGGTGCGGAAAGCATGCTTTGCAATTCATCCCGCGAGTTACTTAGCAAGGCAACATCATCACAAATCTGAGGTTACTGGGGTATTCTCTATTAACCCTTACTCCCACCTGTTCCCAATCCAACGTTCTGAATACTTCTTGTAAACATGCTGTGAATAGCATTGGAGAGATTGTGTCTCCTTGTCGGACACCCTTCATTATAGGTATTTTACTGCTCTTCCTATGGAGGATGATGGTAGCTGTAGACCCATTGTAGATATCCTCCAGTATTCTTACATAATGCTCATCTACCCCCTGGTTCCGTAATGCCTGAATGACTGACAGGGTTTCGACCGAGTCAAATGCTTTCTCATAATCTATGAAGGCTATATATAGGGGCTTAGTATACTCAGCGCACTTCTCTATCACCTGATTGATCGTGTGAATATGGTCCATTGTTGAATAACCTTTACGGAACCCTGCTTGTTCTTTAGGTTGGCTGAAATCTAAGGTTGCAGAAATTAGGATAGCAATTACCTTGGTAAATACTTTGTAGACGACTGACAGTAAGCTGATCGGCCTGTAATTTTTAAAGTCCTTCATGTCGCCTTTCTTATGGATTAGGATGATGTTCGCGTTCTTCCAAGATTCCCATGCCATTGCGGTCATTAGGCATTGCGTATACAGGTTTGCCAGTTTTTCAAGTACAATATATTGCCGCAATCATTAGTATTCATTGACACGGCGGATGGTCAATCCCCCACTATCATCATCGACGGACGGCCAGAAGAAGACGACGTTGTTGGCGCTCGGCAAGAGCGCTGTCGCTGTTCTTAGGAACCAACGAGTTCGTGGCAACAAAGCCAATTCCTTCAACCCTAAACCACCAAGGTCCATCGTCCTATCGGTGACATTCTGGTGGAGGAGCTGGGTACGTTCACCCGATCCGTTTCACCCGATGTCCAGCGGCTCTCGGCGACCCCGCGATGCGAGTCCAATTCTAAGCCCAGGCCGGCGCGCGTTCTTGGAGAACGAGGCTCGCACAAGCAGGCGGCTGCAAGGCCGTACTCCGGAGTTCGGACTGCTGCCCGACGGCCCAAGGACCACTGTATCTTCCAGGATGACGTCACAGGCACAGCAAACCAATGCACCTTTCTTCCCCCTTGTGCACTGGCCCATTATCCCAAGAAAACCTGCCCCATTCCACGGCGATGCCTTTGAGGACGTCGATGACTGGATAGATCAGTATTATGGGTGGCTCGTCACAACGGATGGACCTCAGATCATTGCCGGCAAAGCTTCTATTTCTCCTTGGAAAATACGGCCCGGATATGGTACGAAAACAATGAACGATCGCTATTCTCGTGGGAAGTTTGAAAGGAGAGACTGAGGCGAGCCTTCGGCAAACAATACCGACAGCAAAAGGCTGAAGACCTATATCAACGCCGAATACAGGGCCCTAACGAAAGTCTGATCAGCTTTGTCGAAGACGTCCTCCGGCTGAGTACCCGCACCGACCCACAAGCTACTGAAGAAAAGAAGTTACGCACATTGATGACGGGCGTGAGAAGTGACATCTTTGGTGGCCTTGTTCGCAATCCACCACCAACAGTAGAGGGATTTGTGACGGAGGCAACGAACATTGAGAAAGCCTTGACAGCCAGCAACGATCACTACCACCGAATGACAGATGCCCCGACGATTTCAGCTTTTGCATCGGCCCACTTCTCGAACCATGCATCCGAGGGATACATCCGGGAGCTCATCCGGGACGTTGTTCGAGAAGAGCTCCGAAAGCTGCTGCCGGCTTCGAAGTCGCCAGCTTCTATTTCTCTCGTTCAGGCTGTCCAGGAGGAGATGCAACGAGCTCTTGTTCCTGGTGGCCCAGTCGATGTAACCCCCAGCGCTCGGCCGCAAGCTACGCTGCCGTTACCAGCCAACTGCTGTTGCTTACTGCTTGGCCCGACTGAGCACGCCGTGACGAGAGAGATTTGCCCAAACAAGCTACCAGCAACCTAGGCAGCAGCAGCGTGGATGCCGAAAGACGGATTTGTGGAGGACGGCCGACAACCGCCCACTCTGCTTCCACTGTTGTGAAGCCGATCACGTGTACCGCCGGTGCCCCTACCGTGAGCTTGGGCTTCGAGGGTACCGTCCCAACGACCCACGCCCAAATATGGCCAGCAGCCTCGAGAAATCGAAGACTACCTTCGACGCTCGTCTCCGCCACGCGAAGAGTACCTCGCCGCTACCCTCTACTGTTCGAGGAACTCGCTCGCCGTCCCCTCATCGGCCCGCCTCACCTCTTCGACGATCTCGCCGTGAGAGTCAGCCTCCCGTCCTTCACCGGGAAAACTAACCCCGGCAACCCCTGGAGGTAGTGTTGCCGATGTCGCAAATGGTGAAGAGCCTCCGCGAACGTCGCGACGCCCGGACAATAGCGCCGACAATGCGCACACGGTGTCCAATAACCTTGACATCATTATCGACAGACGCGACGTGGCGGCGCTCATGGACACAGGGGCAGACTATTCTGTCTTGAGTGGGAAGTTGTGTCGTAACCTGAAAAAAGTAAATACGCAGTGGGACGGTCCCGACATGCGCACCGCCGGAGGTCACACTGTGGCGCCGATAGGACGTTGCACCGCCCGCGTCGAAATCAATGGTGAAGTGCGCGCGGTGAAGTTCCTCGTACTGGAGAACTGCTCCAGGGACGTTATCCTTATCATAGACTTGACCGAATATGGCGCCGTCATCGACCTAGGAACGAACAGGCTTACGCTTCGGACACCTGCACCTACTCAAGATATCCCTTCGTTGACGGCAGCACCGGTACGTGTCGTAGCCGATCACGTGAAGCTGCCCCCGCGCTCCAGCGTATTCTTGCCTGTACAGACAGATATGGCAACTAGCGGAGAGGCTCTGATCGAGGGCAGTCTCTAACTTCTTCTAGAAAAGGGGATCGGCATTGCTCGAGGCATAGCACACCTTCATCAAGGACACGCGAATGTCCTTGTTACGAACTTCCTGAGCGAGCCACAGCATTTGACGAGAGCAATGACCTTAGCTTACCTGGAAGGAATTGCCGACTCCATTGACGATCCTTTGCTGCCCGAACTGACTACACGGTCTGCAGCCGGGAAACCAGGCATGAATGCGTCCATCGATAATAAAAAATCGCAGTTATGCAACAAACCTAATACGAGATGTTAGAAACTTTAAAAATTGCTCTATTAGAGCAAAATAGCCAACGTTATAGGCACCCTAAGGCAGGAAAATGTCAAACTCTAAGCTAGAGAGTTTGCTATTGCTGGTCAAAATATTCTTTAACAAAGGCACCACATACCTTCGAATACTGTAAGAAACACAAGGTTAGATGGGATTTAGAAGTCTTTCCTTTCTAAACAGTAATTTAGTTTATCTGTCGAGAAAGCGCAGTTACTAACAAAGTTCCAGTGCATTGCGCGGAAAAATCAAATAAGGTACAAATTTATTTATTCTAAGCTCTGACAAGTACATGCTTTTTTCACATTACAAGCTGTGAGGCCAGGTAGCAGTGTAATGGTATCAAGTAAACAAAAAAGTACGAAACGACAAAACTACGAAGAGATTTTTGCATCGCTTCCAAAGTTATCGCATATTGGAAAATAAATGGCATAACCGTGACCGCGCAAAATGTTTGTAATGTGTAGCAATCATTTCTTCGGGTGATTAGGCCTGGCTCCTAAGGCATTGAAAACCAGCTTCCCAATCCGCATCTCGAAAGTGGGTGGTGACAAAATGTGCCAAAGGCTGTTGATAAAATTTTTAAATGCTTTTTTATTCACCGAGCCCCTCATTTCCCGTTTCATCTTCGCTACATGCATAGCGAGGGCCTCTGTTCTGGCAGTCTTGGTGCCAAAGGTAGCTTAAGAGGGTTCAACGCTGGTAGACCACTCTGGACATGTCGTAGACCCTCGAGTCACGCCCCGAGGGTTAAAAAGAAGGCCCCCTTCACCCCGAGTAGTCCGAGTGGCGCTGGCTACAAACCCCAAGTGCAGGAAACAAAAAATAGAAAGAATGCCCGAGAAAGTAGTGGGGAAACCGCCCCGCCGGTAGCGTAATGGTGATCGCATCAGACCAGTATTCTAGAGGTCGTGGGTTCGGATCCCACCTGGCGAGCACTTTTTCAACACTTTCTTTCTGACTCAAAAAAATCTTGATCTGTTTCTATGAGCTACCGCATTCCCACGTTTGCTTTCCGAAGGTTTTCTTGACTGCCAACCCTTATCCTGTTTTAATTCACCGAGCCCCTCCTTTCCCATTTCTGGCTCGATATATATATATATATATATATATATATATATATATATATATATATATATATATATATATATATATATATATATATATATATATATGCATATCAAAGTTGCAGTCCTTATTGACAGTGCTGTTTTGGCGTTTTTAACAGTGTTTTATATGCCGAATGAGGTATGATTGCCTTCTCTTTTTTTGCATTACGAGGGTTGTGGCTTCAGCAGTCTGAAATGCCTTTGGCTATCCCCGACTTCCGACCACGTCTTACGTGCGGCCGCTGGGAAAAGACGTTCTACGTCTTCCTGCGGTGGTCGAGGGGCGGCGCTAGTTGACCGGGCTCTGAGCAGTCGTAAATACAAAAACCCCGCTGTATAGTCGAGAGAGGAGTTGCCGCGGAACTAGCTCCATGGTAGAGCACCGCACGCGTTATGCGGAGGTTGTGGGTTTGATTCGCGCTTCCGAAAAAAACGGCGCATTTTTTCTCGTCTTGAATTTTCACTCATTTATTCCTGCATAAAAAAAAAGCAATGATACTTCATTCGGCATATAAAACACTGTTAAAAAACCCAAAACAGCACTGGCAATAAGGACGGCAACTTTGATATGTGTCCTTACGGAATCCCTCGACCCGTACGTCACTGTACTATATATATATATATATATATATATATCTTTATATATACATACATACATATATATATATATATATATATATATATATATATATATATATATATAAATATATATATATATATGCGTTGTACCTGTTTCCTCAGCTATCTCGTTTTTTTTCTCGTTTTTTTTCGTTTTTTTCCCCTGTGTGAAATGTTACCCAGTACGAAATGCATCATCCAACAGTATGTATGTATGTCTTGTGTTTGCACTTCTTTGCTGCTAGTTGACGGTGGCCGGAGCTCTGTCAAGCTGCTTTATTGCAGTTTTTTTTTCGGCCGTCATTTTTTCACCATTTTTCACCTGGTGTATTGATTTGGTGAAAAATAAACAAAATAAACAAAAAAAATAAACAGTAGAAGAAACTTCTCTAGGAACACGAATAAATAGTTGAGAAAATGGTTGACTGAGGAATAAACACAAAAGCAGTGGTTTACTGACGTTCCGTCTGGAGGATCAGTCTGCATCTGGTCCTCCTGTGAAAACGTCCGTAAACCACTGTTTTTTCTCACTGTTTTTGTTTGTAATTGTGAGTCAACCATTTTCACAACTACATATATATATATATACAAGGCAAAGGCACGGGGAAGCACTGACCGTTTACTCCGGCTTCGCGAAAAACAGCCACCCACACACTCCGACGAAGATCACGGCCGCGCAAGGCACGGGATCTCAGGTGCCAGCCGCTGGCTCGTCAATGAAGATGATGCAAATGACGGCAGTGTTGCTTGATGCTATGAATGGGGAGATTGAGCACTGTAGCGATTGGTATAAAGTCATCGCACACAATTTATATATATATATATATATATATATATATATATATATATATATATATATATATATATATATATATATATATATATATATATATATATATATATATATATATATATATATATATATATATATATATATATATATATATATATATATATATACATATATATATAAATATATATATATATATATATATGTATATATCTGGAACAAGAGGGCTTTGAAAATGGTCACCAGATAGAAATATAACTTTGGAGAAGGTAGCGGCCTCAGACCTCTGCCAACGTTTCGACAAGGAGAATTGGCTTTTTCAAGGCATCAGCGTTCATCTCTGGTACCCTGTTTTATAGATACAGATTGAGTTGGAGAGAGAGGGAGGAGGTTGTTAAAAGCGGGGCCAGAAGGAGAACAGCTGAGTGGGCCAACGGTCGGTTAAAAGGAGCGAAATAGTGAGAGAGAAAGGAAGGTGTGGCTCTTGTGACAGGACCCCGCAGTAGAGAAAGAGTGAAGACTACGCGAGAGTCGCAGAAAACATGGAGAAACGGCTTAAGCTGGGCTGCGGTGGGGCCGGGCAAACTCAAAGGAGTCTTCCAGGAAGATCGTGAACGAGAGGGGCGTCTTTGGGTGCAATTACAAGGTTACTGAACTGTGTGTAAGAGAGAAAACTTGTAAACAGCAACAGCCCGTATAGTTTGAAGACGTCTGACTGCGGAGGTCAGTGTTCGCAGAAGAATAGAAGGGGTATGCGCGGGTTCAACTCACGTGGAGCTTTGCGGTATATTCAAGGACTTCTTTTCTGTTTTCTTCCTTTTTTCTGTTTTCTTTTTGCGTGTGTTTGTGTAAAGCAGGTAGTAAGACGAAATGCCGAAGGCCGAGGGAGGCGAGTGCGGCTGGTATGTCGAAATCGGCTAGGAGCAACACAGAATAAAAAGGGGGGTGGAGAAAAGCACAGAAATTGTATTCAAGTATCAGCTTTGGGGATGTGCAGGCAGGAATTTTGCGAATGGAGATGCCCACTTTTTGTAAGAGCATTATTTTTCTGTTCGATTCATATACCGCAAGGTTTCTAAGCTGCCTTTCGAATCATTGATTCCAGCCGGCTCCAGGCAGTTGAATTTATCGATTAAGCACGATTCTCTGTATTTCCGATCCCTGGGAGACTTAAAGTTTGACTGCTGAATATAGAGCTTGAGATCATCAAAATTGTGTTTCGGCTGGTTGAAGTGTTGCGCGACTGCTATGGAGGTACTGTTATGAGTGTCGGCCCGATGTCCATTGAGGCGTAATTTCATAAGTTGACTCGTTTCTCCAATGTACTGCTTTTGACAGAATGAACATTCTAGCATATACACAATATTAGAAGAATAGCAAGTGAAGCTTGAATTAATCTTGTGAACGCATTGGCTGGCAGTGCTATTGACAATGTAGTCCGTCTTCAGATGTTTGCATGTCTTGCCTCTAGGGCGGAGGCAAGGGCTGCTGACTGGTTCTTGGGAAGCGCTAATTTTGGCATGCGCTAAAATGTCTTTAGGGTTCTTGTTTCTTCTGTACGTAACTCTTGGGGCTTCCGGAAACGTCTTTTTAAGTCGGTCATTACTGGCTAGAACGGGGTAGTATTTATGCAGGATGTTGTTTATGTTAGGAAGGGCGTTTGAGAATTTGGTTATTAAGGCTGGTGGTCGGGCGCTTACGTTTCGACGTTGTTGCTTGAGCACTTCGGCCCGTCAGTGACCAGCACCGAGCAGCAGACTGAACCTGACATTCCCAACAGTAGCGAACCACCCTGTCCCCCCAAGAACCCCAACTGCGACGCGAGCACACAAACGGTAGAAGCCCAAACCCCATCTGAACAGCACGAAGGAGAACAACATCCTGACCCACCAAGGACATCACGCTCAATGTTCACACAGGCACTAACACTCACTAAAACGCAAAAAGCACCCAAACAGGCATCGACGTTGACACCACCCCTAACATCCCCCCTAGACAACTGACTCCGAACAAAAAAGAACCATCGCGTAGGTCCACTCGGAGCAAGCAAAAATGACTTGCACAAAGCGGACCCGACGCCTTGCTCCTCAAATCCCGCGCTTTCTTTAGGGTTCGAAAACTCGCCGGCAAACGAACACACTACAGATTTCACCTCAACACCTATTCCTCATATCTGGGAACCGGGAATATCCCCAAAGGCCTTCGCCTTAAAGCTATCTGTTCCCTTGGAGTTCTCCCCCCTCACTAGAAGCTAAATGGCAGGACACTTTTAAGCATGCATCGCTTTCCTTTCTGGAAATTCTCAGAGAGCACTGTGACAAACATCTTAGTTTTTAAATAAGCAGATTGAAATCATACCACTCACTGAGCAAGTTAAAATTGATCATGATGCCTTTAGAAACCGTTAGGAACACGAGCTGTGCAAGAAACAAAGAAATAAATTTGAAGGTGACCAGCTCGTTTTTCCTGACACACATTGCACCATTGAAGCTGCTGTCCTCGCTAAGCCTGAAGACGTGGCACTAAATCATCTGACTTCCCCCGCCGACACATCAGAATCTGCTACGGTGGAATTTTTTCCTCACGCTAATAATCAAAATGTAGAATCTAGCGCCCACAGTAGGAGTAACGGCAACATGACACCTGTTCCCGAACAGAATGTTGTATCCGCCTCCCCCGTCACGTGTAACAACAACATTAAAGATATTTCAGAAAAATTATCGGGAACCGAAAAAAATGTCCTCTAAAGAGGCCTCACTTTCTGCCCTACCAACAACCACGTGAAGGAATACGAGTTACACAAGGATCACACCGAATTTTCCAGCAGAATGAGGCTGAAGGAATTCTTGATGATGATGGTTGGGTTTTTATGGCGCAAGGCCGACTAAGGGCAAATAGCGCGAGAAAAGGTTATTTAATGAAGTGAAGTGGTTACCACAAAAAGGGTAGGTAAAAAAACGTGTAAACCGAACATAGTAAAACCAATTAAAGATAATGGTGATGGCTGGTGTATACGGCCAGATTTGATCATGCGTGGTACGAAATGAGGTTTAAAACTTGACTTCTGACAAATACTCAAACACACGTTTCGCGGAAACCATGGCATCGTCCCCTAGAAACAACGATAGATGTAGGGGAATATGTTGTCTGTACAGTTCTCTGAAGTGTTTGTGCCGTGTTGTGTGAAGTGCCTTGCATGTGATTAGTATGTGCATCACGGATAGGGCCTCTCCGCACCTGCTGCACTGCGGTCTAGAAGATCCCGTCAGCAGATACGAGTGCGTTGCATGGGTGTGCCCTATCCGCAGCCTACCCAAGGCGACTTCCGTGTGTCTGTTGTGTGAGTCAGCTGTGTACCGTCCCAAGTGTGGCTTTATTACATGTAGTTTGTTGTGTGTCTGTTCATCCCAGTGTGTTTACCATGTTCTGCGCAAGTGTTGTCTTATGTGTGGCTTGAGGTCTGTGTAGGGTATTGTTGTAATGTCTACAGTGTTCCTGAGTGCAGCAGCAGCGCCCCTCTCGTCTGCTAACTCGTTCCCAGCGATCCTTGCGTGTCCTGGGACCCAGCAGAGGAGCAGCTGATGCTTCTGCGCATACACAGACATGATAGTGTTAAATACAAGATTAACTATGTGGTTTTTGCGGGGTGTATGCGATGAAAGTGCGCGAACAGCACTCAAGGAATCTGTGTAGATGATACACTTCGGAATTTGATTTTCAAGTATGTGTCGTACAATCAGTAAAATTCCATATGCTTCTGCTGAAAAAATTGTTGTGTGGACGCGCATGGTTCTGGCTGCACTGAAATTCGAACCATGAGCAGCGTAGGAGACCATAGTAGAGGTTTTAGAGGCGTCGCTGTAAAATTCTGCAAGTGGGTATTTAAACTGCAGAGACAGTAAGTGCTGCAGTATTGCAGCTCGCGGTACCCGATTTTTGTCAAGTTTCATAAAAGAAGGGTCGGAGGACACCGGACGAACTTTCCAAGGAGGTAAAATGTCTGAAAAGGATGATCTGTACACGTATAAAAACGAAGCGCTCAGATCCGAGGCTCGCTCTCTCACTCTAAGTAAAAAGGGCAGAGGAACGGATGTGGACGTGTCGTTAAAGACAGGATAAAAAGGATGGTTACTCACCGATGAAATTTTAAAAGCATAAAGTGGGTCCATGTACGTCCGTTGGTTCTCAAGGCTCCACTTATTACACTCGGCTTAGAGACTCTCGACAGGGCTAGTGCGAAAAGAACCCGACGCAAGCCGTAGCCCCAAGTGTAGCACTGGGTCAAGCATTCGCAATGCTGTTTTAGTCGCCGACCCATATAACACACTGCCATAGTCTAAACAAGACCCAACCAAAGAAGTATAGAGCCGTAGTAGGAGTTCTTTGTCGGATCCATACGATTGATGGGAGAGAACCTTAAGTATATTGATTGTTTTCAGACATTTATGTTTAAGTTCCTTGATGTGTGGAATGAATGTGAGTTTCTGGTCAAACACAACACCTACCCAGGCAGCACAGGACTGTTCGGCCTTACTCAAGCCGGTGTACTTTGGCCGGTGATTTTCTGCCCGGCCTTTCTCCGGCAACCATGTTCGGCACGTGTCCAAATGTGGGCCTTTTGGCCGTATACGCCCGTACTCCCATCACTGTCCTACGGCCAGTCTCCGTCGGCCAGTTGACCAGCGTACGTTCATACGGCCAGATTCCAGCCGTAGGGCTCTGGCCATCCCAAAGCCACCCGTGCGCGGCCGAAGTACGGCCACCGGAGGACAGCCGAGATGCGGTCGCCAGACTCCAGCCGGAATAAAACTGCCGGAAATTCGGCCGTGCTACGTGCATTGTATTTTTGTTGCGATACTATGCCCTTTGGCATAAAGTCCTAGAGGTACAACTTGGCACCCGTTTCCCGGAGGAAGTCCAGAAGACAGCGGTGGTGGGGGCCCCACAGTTATCGTTGGAGATCGGGGGGTCTCCCAGGATGCAGGCCTGTGCCGCGAAGTTGTCCAGCCACAGTACGCTAACTGTACTGAGGCCTGTGGACGACCACTGCATGCAGCGCAAGCAGATGACTCAATCGCGCTGTACAGCAGCACAAACCCACCATTTTGGGTCCACTGCACTCACATCAAAGTGAGCCCGCGCGCAACCACCAGTCGTCCAGCCTTCAGCGCAGCCTGGCTTAATCATCAGCGTCAGTTTACACCAAAATTATTTTATTCAACAGTGGTCACAAATGGTCGTTCGTTTAATTTCTGTGCCTCTTTTACTGTCGAATACAGCAAATATTCATTTCTTTGCAGAGCTGGAATAGATGTATTGTTCAGGTCCTGATATCTTTTGTGGGGCGGCTTACCTGTAATAAACAAGGAAGGATGGGGGGTGGACGGGGCGGAAGTCGCATACTTTAGTGGGTTGAATTTCACAAATATGAAAGTGCCGCTATTAGGCAAATTCTTTTAAGACAACACTTTCATGCTGTGAATAAATCAACTAATTTTACAACAGCTGCTTGACCAGTTTTTTTGTATATAAAACCGGTGCGAATGCCTTTACGAAGCGGTTGGGTACTCCACAAAACACTCAGCAGCATTCAATATAATTTACTTCACACAAAATGTATGTCCAGTATTTGCCCTTTTATTTTAGATCCTAGAAGAGGTCGAAGAAGTACTTTCAGTTTCAATATATTTTTATGTTGTTTTCATGAGTTACGTGAACACTCCTTAATAGTCCTAAAGAACTTAATTTTCCTCTAAAGTCGTACTACGTTAGGAAAATTCTAGAAGTGTTGCGAATGACGCCCTTTTTCAGATGGCTGCAATTGTATCCCTCGGTGTTCACGCAAGGAAAGGCGTAAGACCAGTTTCATGTTTTCTTTCAAACAAATAACTTAGCAATTGTAGTATTGATACAGCAAACCATGCATACTGCCACGAATAAAGCAATAAATATTTCATTGGTCAACTTTGAATGCGTAGGGTTCTCAACCCGTCGGAGGCGAACTTGCGGCTCCGCAAGTTTATTTATTTATTTATTTATTTATTTATTTATTTATTTATTTATTTATTTATTTATTTATTTATTTATTTATTTATTTATTTATTTATTTATTTATTCCGTTATTTATTTATTTATTTATTTATTTGAAACCTGCTTGCCCTTGCGTGCATTACAGCATGGAGATACATAACACTAAGCATCAAATATGAGACCAAATAACAAAATAATTCTACAAAGCTACAAAGCGTGGTGAGAATCGTCATTATAAACAGTGGATAAAATCATACGTGGAAGATAATTACACTCTCATCTTGATCTAAAATAAAATGAATCGCGCAAGGCGTCACCTTAAAGGAAAGTTCATAATTTGCTTCAAGCTTGCGATCCCACTTTGGAATATGTAGAATGGCGCTTGGATATACCTCTCCCCTTCTATACCAGTTTTCGAATGGTAGATGTTACAAAAAAATTTCAACCTCAGGTTTCGTCTATGATCTTTCCCGTCTTAACATTTAAGTTTACTTTTACTTGTCCTCATCCTAAGTTGACAGTGCCAACACCTAATACGAATCGCACTGCCCTATTCTGTATGTTTTCGAGCGAATCAGCCACCTCTTTGCTGTAGGGATCCCAGCAAACACATGCGTACTCCTACATTGAGCGCACATGAGTTAAATACGGTTGTTCTTTTAAGTTAGGTGGAGGTTCGCTGAAATTTTATCTCGGAAAGCCAAAAACACGTGCAGCCGTAACTTTTACGTCGTGAACATGCCTATTTCTCTAACAACTCGTTAAATAAACACCTCGTTATTTATATTCTCCGGCCGTTCTTAAAGCAGTGTAATTTACTGTATACGCATTCAATTGGAATGAAGGTTTTCTTGTAAAGTTGACGTTAACACACTTTTCAAGACTGAGCTACTTTTCTGAATCAGCACACCAGTATGTTAATAATTTGAACCATGCTGCAAGTATTTTTAATCACGTTCATTCGCTATAGTCCTGTAAATTACACAGTCATTCGCGAATATTTTTAACAAAGATTTGATGCCACACAAACAAAAGAGGGCCCGAAATTGAGCCTAGGGGAATTCCTGAGGTCGCGGGAACATATCCGGACGAACAACCATTGAGAGCGACCAGCTGCTGTCTTAGAGAGATATACTCGGCTATCCATTCAGTAACCGATTCATTCAGTTATTCAGTTTATTGATCGCAACGTACTAACAAGAAGGTGATATGAAACACCGTCAAATGCTTTTTTGCCGCACAAGAAAATAGTCAGCTACTTTAAGCTTATTTATTGCTAGAGCCAAATCGTGCGTGAACTCAACAAGTTGCGTTGGGCAAGAAAAACCCGACGAAATCCGTGTTTGCTAGGATGCTGGCGAGTATATGTTTAACCAGATGAGTCATATCCCAAGTGTAGCTAATCTCAATTTCAAAGACCGCAACTAAACTAACATTAAGGCCTCGTCATTCACAAGGCTCTGTTGTTATAGCAAATTCAAAATAACACTTGTTTCTAAATAGGCAGTCAAAAAATCCCTTGAAGTAACATAGTGCAGGGCACAAAGTTGAGCCTACTAATGCACGAGCTTAGCCTCTTCTACGTTTATCACAAACAATATAGTGCACATTATTTTTCGCAGTACTATTTTAAGAAGAATAGCTGGAAACTTGCGCTTTTGCACGCCCTTGCCTTTTATTGGTGGGGAGTCCTTGACATGGCGCCGGTTCAGCTCCTGCGTGGTGGCCGCTTGCTCGACACCCTTTAAGGCCACTTATGTTGGTGAACCGCCGCCATCTCTGGTCAGACATCGCTGCCTGGTCGATGTCTCCAATTGTCTCCATTTCTTGAGGGGGCGAATAGCCTCGAGCTGATGCGTCGACGAAGCCGACGGGCGAGGCGTTGTAGCGGCTATGACTGGCGAGGCTTAGCTCACCCGTCGGTGTGGCACAGTCTTCTTGTGGCAATAAAACGCATTTCGATGGCCTAAACGTTTCCCTGGTAATGTCCAGTGAGTCCTTGCACCTTGCCCGTTCACCTAGAACACTCGTTACTGTTTGACAGACGTAGTTCGTTCATTTAAAACGCAGAAACACCGAGCGGATGAAAAACGTGTCTGCGCCATGCATTCGACTCCCTAACGGCTTATTCTTCACCCAGGGAAAAACCGGTCCTACATCGGCGGGTCTTCTTCCAAGCACGTCTGTGCATGATTTCTCGGCGCCCAGCGCGTGTCGTTGTTCGCATAAAGACGTATAACCTGATACCTTACGAAGGCCGGTCTCTTCTTGAACACCGGTTGCCGAAAATTCTGCGGCCGTTCGATTGCCATAATTCGGCCTAGGACCGCTAACCTAATAATAAACCTACATTCTGAGGCCGTAAGTCGGCCGGTCTCCTTTATAACACCGGCTGCCCGAAGAAAACGAATATTCTGCCATCCGGACGCGCGGTTAACCGTTGACAGAGCGGATGCGGGGCAGCCGCGCTACGGCCGGTCTTCTTTCGAACACCAACTGCCACAAGAATACGGATATCCTGTGGCCGGTCGCTTGCCGGGCTTCGGCTGAACAACGCTTCCCGAAGGAAAAACGGATGCCCTCAAGCCGTACTCCGGCCGATTTCTTTCTCAACATCGGCAGCCGAAAAGCAACTGAATATATGGCAGCCGGGCAGCGGCCATTGTGCGTCTGAACACAGGCGGCCGGAGAAATACCGAAGCGCTGGTTGCCGAATGTTGTCCGCTCGTCGTATGATCAGAGGGTGCCAGAACCTGGATGCTGGCCGGACATGCCAGAAACCGGCCGTAGACGGGCCGTTCTTCGGACACACTTTCTGTGCCGCCTGGGTAAGAACTTGTGCTCCTTGTTCACAGGAAGCGACACGCCATTGAGAGTAATGTCTGGGTCCGGATGGACCCCGCGCTTCCTGGAGAACACAACGCAAGAGCTTTTAGCAGGATTCAAATTTAAACCCATTCCTGTCTGCCCAGCCGGCAAGCTTATTGACACCAAGCTGTTCTTGACGTTCGCATATTGACATATTACATGTTTTAAATGATATCTGCACGTCGTCTACATACATAGAATAAGAGATTGTTGGGGGCAGTGCCTTTCCAAGAGAATTCATCTTTGCTATGAAGAGAGTGCAACTCAACACGCCACCTTGCCGCACGCCATTTTCTTGGACGTGAACCTTTGAAAGTGCACAACGAACTCTTACTCTGAACGTTCTCTCTGACAAATAACTAACACGGGTGTTCAACATACTACCCGAAACACCGAATGACCTGAGGTCACTAAGGATCCCATAACGCCAAGCGGTGTCGTAGGCCTTCTCGAGGTCGAAAAAGACCGTTACGCAATACTGTTTATGCACGAAGGCATCCTTTATATACGATTCAAGAGCTACGAGTTCATCGTTCGTCGATCTCCCCACCCTGAAGCCTGCCTGGCACCTCTCGAGAAGACCATTGTACTCAAGGAAGTACACGTGCCAGCGATTGATCATCATCTCGAGAACCTTGCTCAGGCAGCTCGTCAGGGCTATTGGACGGTAACTTGAGGGGGACAATGGGTCCTTTCCCTCCTTCAAGAAAGCCACTACAATGGCCTCCCTCCAAGAGTGTGGAATGTGCCCCGAAAGCCATATCTTGTTATATAGGTGTAAGAGTGTTAGAAGAGTGTCTGCGTGCAGGTGTTATATCATTGTGTATGTGATGTTGTCTGGGCTTGGAGCTGAGGGTTTACACGTGCTCAAAGCAGCCCTCAGCTTATGCAGTGAAAACTCTGAGTTGTAAGAAGATGTTGACCTATTGTTATCTAGTATAGGCTTCTTTTCGGCTGTTTGTTTGTGTTTCATAAAAGTGTTTGTGTAGTGTGCTGAACTAGAAACGTATTGAAAGTGCTCTGCGAGTGTATCAGCCTGGTCTTCGAGTGTGTCCTCTGTTGTGCTGACCAGAGGCAGGCTGTGTGCTTGTTGTCCTTTGAGTTTGCGTATTCTCTTCCATACTTTCCGTGTGTCTGTGTATGAGTTTATTGATGTTATGAAGGAACGCCAACTCTCTCAATTTGCCTCACGGCGCACACGTTTTCCTAACGCCTTGGCCCATTTGAACAAGAGGAGTTTTCCCGACGTGTGGTACCGACGAAGGATACCCCACGCCTTGTTCTGGGCCTCTCGCGCCCGCCTACATTCCTCATTCCACCACGGCCTCCGCTGGTTTCGCGGGGCACCAGAGGCGTGGGGAATGGACTTTTTAGCAGCGTCGAGGATGTGCGCCGTGAGGAGTTGGGTAGCTTCTTCGACGTGTAGGTGTCCTATGGATGTGTGGTGTAGTTTGGATGTCTCTGTAAATGTATTCCAGTTAGCTCGTGCTTCATTGAACCTATTATGGGAAGATGGACTGCATGGGCCTTTACCTATGTATGTGAGTGAGGTGGAGAAGTGGTCACTAACGTATGGGTCAGTGCCCACACCCCACTCGAGGAGAGGAAAGAGAACTGCGGAGCCAATCGCCAAGTCAAAACATGAGTATGTGTTTTGTCCTATGTTATGGTATGTAGGCTGTTTATTGTTGAAAAGGCATGCTCCTGAAGATGTTACGAATTTCTCTATCAGGCGACCTCGGGCATCCATGCTAGAAGAGCCCCAAAGAAAGTTGTGCGCATAAAGGTCACCTGTCAGGATGTATGGTTCGGGCAGCTGGTCAACCAGCGCCTCGAAGTCAGAGAATAAAAGTGAAACATCAGGAGGAATGTATATGGAGCATACCGTTATTACCCTATTAAATATTATTGTTCGAATTGCCACAGCCTCAAGGACAGTGTTCAGAGTGACAGGGTGGCATTCTAAAGATTTCTGGGCAATTATGGCCACACCCCCAGATGAATGCGTGCAGCCATCCCTGTCCTTTCTGAAGACCATGTAACTATTCAAGAAATTTGTGTGCTTGGAATTCAAATGTGTTTCCTGAACACACATTACACTTGGCTGATAATCATGCAGTAATTCGTATACATCGTCAAGATTATTCAAAAGGCCTCTGCAGTTCCATTGTATTATGTTTTCTCTTCCCATTATGATGTGTTCGGAGCTACTGGAGTGTGACTATTTGTTTAGGGTCTTTCGGGGCTTGGACTCTTGGAAGGGGTTTTCTGGCCCTGTCTACCGACCTGGACGTCGCAGCCCGTTCCTTCCGCTGCGATGAAAGACGGAAGGGCTCGACGTCCATATCGTCGTCTGAAGGCAAGGGGGTGCCCAGCGGACTGGGCCCCCTTGACGTGGTACCCTTTCGTGTGTTCTTTGCCTGCGCTGCCAGTGCCGAAGGAGTGGGGAGCACCACAGATGGCACAGGCAGTGAGGCGGAGGAGGGGGTCGCTGCGATTGCCTCCGTCTCCATCTCCGTGCCCTTGCGTGTGCTTTGGGCCGGTGGAGAGGAAGCAGAGGAAGCAGCGGCATCCCCGACAGACGTTGTTGCCACCACATCCGCTGCTGGGTGAGCCAGCGGTGCAGAGGCTGGTTGGGCTGCGAGAGGCAGCCAAGGAGGAGGCGGCGGCGGGACCAAGTCCGACTCTCGGTACTGGGTACCTACCGAAACAAGACGCCGCTCCGCCCCCCGGCGAGCTGCGTCAGCGTACCTCCCCAGGGGAAAGAGGCGAACCTCTTTGGCGCCTCTGGGAAGGTCATGTTCTCGGTTGCCTTAACGTTAATGATTTTCTTCTCAAGATGAAACTGTTCACAAGCGCGAGAGTATGCTGCGTGTGGACCCTGGCAATTCGGGCAGGTGAATTTGGTTGCAGTGCAGTTGTCGGAGAGACGATCCAGCTGGGCGCATTTGGCACATGTTGTTCTGCCGAGACAGGAGTTGGTACCATGCCCGAACCTCTGGCACTTGAAACAGTGCCGCGGGTTCGGGATGTACGGCCGGACAGAACAACGGATGAAACCTCGTTGACATGCTCAAGCAGTGGGCAGCGATCGAAAGTCAGAATCAGATGTTTGGTGGCTATTTCTTTGCTATCTCTCCTAATGACGATTCGCCTTACTGCTGTCACGCCTTGGTCTTTTAGGCCTTCGAACAGATCGGTCTCTGTCTCGGTTAGGAGATTTGACTCAGATATCACACCCTGGGAGCTGTTGAGGCTGCGGTGGGGTGTGACTCTGATATCAAGGTCTGCCATGCGGGTTTGGCTGATGAGAGTTGTGGCTTGCTGCTGCGTGTTGACCTCAACTAAGACTTCACCGGTTCTTAGTTTTTTAGCATTGTACCTCTTGCCAAGGATGGCTTCAAGAAACTTCGATACAAGGAATACGGATTGTGAAGAAAGAGGCTTGGATACGTTAACAGATTCAACTATCAAAAAACGTGTGTAGTTGTCAGGTTTCGGTGAGTTGATGGCAGGAAAAGGTGGAAAAGATTCTTCGGTGCGGACATTTTTCAGGGTCCGATCAGGTTTGGAGGGTATTTTTCGGTTTACCATATGGCATAGGAAAAAGCAGGGGACGAGGGTACTTCCTTCGCTCGGGTTACCCTGATACCGAGAGAAGTCCCGGAGCTCCCTGCCTGGTAAACAGACAGGGAGCCCATCCGCCGGAGCTTGACTTGGGCTCCGACGGCCACCGTTCCTTAAAAACACATCACCACGGCAGGTCACAGCTTATGTTGGGGAGCTCGGTGTCCGTGGTATCGCCAGTACCGTCACCATGAATACTCAATGTGCCCCGTGCGGGGCGAAGGAATTCTTTTCTGTTAAGCAAAACAATAGTGAAATAAATGACCGCGCACTCCGTGCACCAAGCACTTGGACGCCAGATGCCGAGGAATTTCCAGAACTCGATTTGTATATAAAATCAGTATAAAAAAAATATTAATCTCAACCAAGAAATCAAATAAACGCAAGAACTTGACCCCCTCAGAAGAAGTCACTCTAAATAACCTAGCAGTCAGAACGGACATAATCATTAAACCTGCAGACAAAGGAGGTAGCGTTGTTATCTAACCAATGGAAAAATATAAAGACGAGGCCTAAAGGCAGCTTAACAACCATGGTCACTACCAGCTTTTAGACCATTATCCTACCAACGAATACCGTCAAACGATCCTTTGCACTCTCACACATCTGCTGGCCGGAAAATTAATCACCACAACAGAATTAAACCTGATGACACCGACGAACAAGCAAGCAGGACGTTTCTACCTCCCTTCCAATATTCATAAAGTCCTCACAGAAGCATTGTTCTCAGCTGACATTGCACTAAGGTTCATAGTTTCTCGTAATAACACCCCCACGGAAACACTGTCTGTGTTTCCGAATTACCATTTCGCAGACATTCCGACTTTTATTCCTTGATTTGTTTAGGACACCCTACACTTCCTCCGCATAATTGAAGAAATAAACGATGGTGGTCAAAAACCCAATGATGCCCTTCTGGTCATTCTCGACGTCTCCGACCTCTATTCGAGCATTCCCATCGCCGAAAGAATAGAAGCTACATCAAAGGCCTTAGCAGAAAAACGGCACCAACATGCGTTGGAAGTTTACAATACTTTACCAAAACTAGTTCTAACTCTCAACTATTTCGAGTTCGACTCATCTTACTACTTGCAAGTTGTTGGAACCAGCATGGGTACTCCTTTCGCACCCACCTACGCCAACATTTTTATGGGACAACTTGAAGCTTCCCTCTTAGACTCTTTCCCCATCAAGCCGAAGGTTAATTCTTCGATACATAGATGACATCTTCATAATTTGGGAGCACGGCCGCAAAGCCCTAGAAAGTTTCCTTTCGCATCTTAATTCTTCGCATCCGACCATTACGTTCTCATGCCAGTACTCGGAAAAAAAAGGGAACTTCCTAGACACCACTGTTGTTCTTGACAATGGTAAACTGAAAACCACACATTAAAGGAAACCAACGGACAGGCAACAGTACCTAGACTACACTAGTCACCACCGACGACACTGCAAACAAGGTATCTTTGTAGGACAGGCTACCAGACTAAGAAGAGTATGCAGTGATAACAGACTATATAAAACACCCTAATGAACTAAAGTCCACCCTTGCAAGCAGGAATCACCCGATCAGCTCGCTGGATATGTCTTACAAAAGAGCATCCAAGCTAGGAATGGACGAAGTGCTCAAGCAACAACGTCGAAACGAAAGCACCCGACCACCAGGCTTAATAACCTAATTCTCAAACGCCCTCCCTAACATAAACAACATCCTGCGGAAATATTACCCATTCTAGCCTGGAATGACAGATTTAAAAAGACAGCCCCAAGAGTTACCTACAGAAGCAACAAGAACCTTAAAGACATTTTAGTGGATGGCAAAATTAGCGCTTCCTAGGAACCAGTCAACAGCCCTTGCCTCCGCCCTAGATGCAAGACCTGCAAACATCTGCAGAGGGATTGCATTGTGAATAGCACTGCCAGCCAATACGTTCACAAGAATAATTCAAGCTTCACTTGCAAT